>NW_008794447.1:2093343-2116219 GCF_000699145.1 Aptenodytes forsteri
TTTTTAATCTTCTGTTAGCATGTGCTCTGACTTTTACTTTTTCATGTATCTTATCCAACTGTTTCTCCAAACCAACTACCTTCGCTTACTTTTAATTTTAGAGATTTGCTAAATTGAATAACGCCAGTCAAGGTATATTCAATAGATTCTAACAGTGTTTAACAAAGAGTTTAGGTTTATTTTCATCATCATTTCTATTATCATTAAAGCATTTAAAAATGGGTCTTTTAGATAAGCTAATTCAGAGGTCTTTAGAGATATCCAGATGTGCTTGACATAGCAATCTTCAATGGTCTTCTCTTCAGACAGTCCTGGTACAGATGCTTCATTTTATCTACTATAATTCTGTAGCTCTGCCAATTTTATTTGATGTCCGACTCCAGAATGCCAAGATAATGTAGCTGCTGCTAATGCCTGCAAACACTTTCCTGTCTTTTTCTAACAAATTGCTGGGCAAAATATGTCTGCATCCTTTCAGACTAGCAGCAAGCAACGGTGCTTGCTCTTCCTCAATCCAAAGGTTCATTTGGCTTATTAATTCAAACTGGGCATAATAAACTTTTGAAGATTATTTTTCTTCAAAGCTGACTGCTCTCTGACTTGGTCAATTAAACAAGTCATCTGTGTAAGCATTTGTCTTGGGTTATCACAGCAAGAAAACTGATGCTGGATTCCATACTCACAGAGAGAATTGTCATTCTTTTCCATACCAGGCTTTTTCTTCACTGCTGAAGATAGAAATATGTTGTTAAGGATAAATTGCATTATTTATGCTACAGCTACAATTCTTACATACGCATCAACTTTGCTAGCTAAGCTAAACTGAAAAATCACTTCTCATCCATATCCCTTAAAAGAACGCTGCATATTATGACACCAAAGAAGAAAAACGCTACTAGATGATGCTATACATTCTTTAGTTAGCTAGGTAATTTGTTGCTTCTGTATCTGAATTTTGTCACCCCCTCAATGTACTCACACCATACTAGCACCTGAAGTCTCCAATGAGCAGTCCCGTATGTTAGACTGTGTACAAAAGCAGGGACATACCTCCGAAAACGTATCTGTGGGTAGACTTCAAAACAGATTAAATGGTATTAATGTAAGCTTTTCCTATCAGGTTTCTATCAGATTCTGTTTACAGTTCTAAGCGAACCTGGAGGCTCTCCTTCCAAAGGAGATCACGCATATACGGGATCATGAAAGGACTGCCATTTACAAAAAAGTTTCATCTGCCTTAAATTTTCAGACCTTTACAGCAATCTCTCATTATACATGTGCATTTGGCTTTCACAATAGCTATATGACTGCAGAACTTGAAAAACAGTGGTTTTTTTTTTTAAATGTCTTTGTTCTTTTAACAGTTATTTTTTTTAAGGCCAATACCTTGTTTAGTTTTCCACAGTAGGAATTTAAAGCTTTTTCTTTTGTCAAATTAATAAAAAAACCCCCAACTTTTAGTTCATCTTCAGTCCTGGCTGATTGATAAGCAATTTGTCACAATAGTAGCACATCTTTCCTTAGTAGAATAATTTAATCTCAATCATTTTGTAAAATTTTTCATTTTTTTCTGTTTAGTAAGTTTCATTGGGCAAATCTTACTGTCATTGCAGATTTAATTTAGTACTTTCCTTTGTTAGCTTTCATCTGCTACTTTCTCTTACATATGCTAGTTTTTGCTTCCCCTTCCACAGATGCAGAGACTCTATGATACTGATCAGTGGGTGACATTAGTCTTGAAAAATCCATGTCTCTGAAATCCCACTTTAACCTATGAATTCCTGCTGTGGGTGGGAAAATATTTGCGGTCTCCACATACCTCCAAGGCAAACTCTTTGTCAACTTGTATCCCTTTTAAAAATAGCAAAGTTCGCAAGTGCTATCCAATTTAATTTATTTCTTTTGGAAAGCTTTGTTGTTTTTTTAAGAATGATAGATCTTTCCATGTAAGAATTAACGGATGTGTATAGCAGTCTCCTTAGTACAATGTTCTTGATGTATATATCAGTCAATAGTAAACTACTGAAGTAGATCTAAATGTAAGATCGGTGTGCAAATTCTACTATTTATCTGATGAAATTGTCAAAAGCTCCTCAGTTTTATTAATCACAAATATCTTTCATTCAGAAAAGGGAAGAGAAGCTCCAGAACTGCTCAGGTGTTGCTAAGTGTACTCATTTCCTTGAGGTGGGCATATTAATAATTATTCTTCATTTTCAAAATCCTAGTGACGCTACCTGTTAAAGTAAAGCATTTGCTTTGCACCTTTGGAGGGCCTTAGTACCACTTAGTTTATTCTAGCTGTTTTCAGGGAGTCTAGTGAAACTGGTGATTCCATATTTGAAAACCCTTAAGATATTAGATTTGCACACAACAAAAACTGTACAATCCTCATCTATTCCTGAAAGCAGAGCTTTAAAGAATGCTATGAAACAGACTGTGATGCTGATTAGCTAGAAGTATTCTTCTGAAAAATATGAAATTAAGTTCAAAAAAGAAAGATAAGTCAATGTAAGAGAGACCTTGAAGTGTATAATCCAATACAGATAAAGCAGTCACATGTGGGGTTAGATTCCCCCACAACTCATAAAATAGATCCCTAAGGATGAGTATTTAATAATAATGATGCTGTATTTTAAAATAGGTAATTCCTGCTTACATTTTTTTTTACCCCCATACTACTTCCATGTAAGGTGGATTAACACAAATTAAATTTCACACTAATCCATCTATCACACCAAGAATGTCTCATTAAGCTTTGCCTGCTTCAGACAATTCACAGAAATAGTAAAAGCATTGCCATAGTAATCATACTGGATTTTACAGTATAAGTTGCTAATATGGCAATTGGCCACAGAAACATATGACAAGCATTTTAGCCAAGAATAAAAATAGTAACTAAAGTAGTTATGGAGAATTAAAATATTTCACCTGTGAAAATTTAATTTGAGCAGACTACCCTGAATATAATTTCAAATGTATTTGTAAGGAACAACTTTGTAGCTAATATTCACACAAAAATGTGAAGACAGCATAGCTGTTTTGCACAAAATTGTGGCTCTCACAGTGTCTTCATTGTATTTATCTAATTCCAAATCCTGTGCACTAAGCAGATAGAGCAATTTTTTGATATGTGACATTTATGAAATTTTAATTATCACAGTTTCTAACAAGTAAATATTGACTTTGTATTTTAATAAAAATGAAAATTATGTACAAATTTCATTTGAAGTCACTGAAGAGTTTATATTCTTGATTCTAGATTTTCTACTGCTGCTTAAATTTCTTTCAAAAAGACTGACACAAACGTAAAACAGAAACAGGAGACACCAGAACTTTTCATTGGGGTTAATTTACTATATAAATCAATTAAACAATTTGAGGTAAAATAGCAATCTGAACCAGAAGAATAGAAAAGACTGTTAGGAGAGAGGGAGATGATTAAGTAATTAGTCCTCTTGGACAGAGAGAGAATGCTAAATATTGATTTTAGAACATTGACAGTTTAGTTGGAAGTTGGGTGTGAGGAAATTTATGGTATGCCAGAAAACTAATATATCTGCTGAGTCTGTGATTTGCAATTTGTTAATCTCTCTTACATTTCTGACTCCAGGGTCAACTTCTGAAGGTAATTTGTAGGTTTCTCTTAGGAATAGGGACTAAGGGAATGGAGGAGGAATGGTTTTGTTAAGAATGCTACCGAATACAAAATGCTTTTTTTTCTTTACTTGCTTGGGTAAGTGTTTTCTGTTACTTTGTTGTTGAATGCTTTTGCTCACAGATTTTGTGCTGCAACATTTGGTTCCCCGGGCATTCTGTTTGGATGTAGGCTATCTGTTCATGACGTGTGCCATTTATTTTACTGGTATTGGAGATTAATTGATAATCTTAAATTTGTTATTTTGACAAGATCTCACGGCATGTCATACAAGGAATGCATAGATGACAGAAGACTAGAGAGCAGGAGGAAATCTCTTGGGGTATAGCCTTCTAGCATTGGCTAAAAAAGCCCAATTATTTTCCATGTAGGTTCCAATTAACATGGTTTATGTCAATGACACATATTTAATCAGCTTATATCTGAAATATAGTTTAATAACTTCAAGTACCTTATTTATTCCTTAGCAGCTTGCAGCACATGATTTAGTTCAGATAAAGTCGTGTTGAGATTTTTTTTTAATTTTCTATTAATAATTTGAAATCTAAGTTATTGGCAGCTAAAATTCCCTTCACCCTGGCTATTATCCCTACCATGAACATGAAGATTTTTATTGCTTTATCATGTTTAAAATTTTTCCATTCACAATGCTAAATTAGTGCAGGTACTCATGATAAGCATATACTAAGTGTTTACCTGACTTGAGATTAGACCATTTTTTTGTCACTCTTCGGATTTGTGATCTCAGTTACTCTTGTGATCTTAATTACTCTTTATTAATTCTTTGAACCTGTGTGCGAGCATACGTTTAAATCTCAGAGCATACAGCTCAGTCTAAAATCAAAGAGAACAATTCACCTTTCTGGTGACATGATCGGGGAGGGGTGGGGGGGAAGACAGACCACCAGGAGAGTCATTAAAGACTTACCCTGTGTTTCAAGTCTACGTTAATAGTTCAACCAGGAATATAAATGAAAGACATAAAAAGTTAATGTAACATTGGACCACAACTACACCATGGAACACAACAGAGAAATACTTTAGCTATGCATGAAAAGAGTAATACCATTTTTTGCTATCAGCTGCAGAAAAACGAAAGTCCAATCATACTGCATTACACTCTCACTGATTTAAATAATTAAAAAATATTCCTTAAGCCTCTGGAATGGCTAACATGCCTATAATCCAGAAGGTCAGGCTCCACTGCCACAGGGACTTTACTCTTTCTACACATCTCTCTTACCTTTTTAAACTCTTCTTACCAAGTTGTCATGAAAGGCAAAGGTGTACACTGACAACATTTAGGCACATGTTACAGTTATGACAGGACATACGGTGTCCTGTCATCCAACTGTTGTCTAAAGAATGTCTTGGAGACAGGAAATGGTGGTTTGTCTGTTTGTTTTTTAAAGAATGTAATAATGCATTCGTAGAAGTTCAATAATTACCAAAATAACAGAAAGAAAAATTATTGACCAGCAATACTGCAGTTCACTTTAAGAACGACTTTGAACTTACTGTATAAGTTAATGATCTTGTGGGATAAAACAGTAAATGAAAGTTCTAGCAGATAGTCGTCTGGTACAGCCCTACAGTCCAGTCTTCAGCTGGAACCAGTAGCTACATACTTAGGATAAACTATCTGGTACAGCGCTGTCTTCAGCTAGAACCAGTAGCTACATACTTAGGATAAACTCCAGTTTTCAAAATTTTGCGTTGTTTTGTTTTGATACCCATTGCGTTTGTTCCTCACATCATAATATATATACGTTTAAGACAACAAGCACATTCTATAAGCATTGCAACCTGTTATCATCTACCTGAAAATAACTTCTTGACATTTTTGGTACATTTTCAGATTTCTGTTGACTTGCACAATATTATATAACAGCACGTAGTTGCATTGCAGGCCTAAATAAGATGTTTGAGAACAGAGTACAAGACATTTTCAGCTAAAAAAGGAAGGAAAGTAAGTTTGGTATAGCATGGCACTTGCTGCTTGCCATCAGTAAAAGATATTGCTAAACTTAGCATCTCTGAATGAGGGAGAGCAAAGCCCCTGTACGTAGCAAGTCCTTCTTAACTAAGGAGTGTTATAACCCTTGAAAATATCTCAGAGAGCAAACAATAAGAAAATAGCACATTCAGACCAATTATACAGGGGCCAATCATTTTCCTTCATCTTTTTTTCTTTAAACATCTCTTACTATTTTTACTTTATAGAAATCAAATATGATGTTAAGCAATTTTACACAAGGAAAGAAGATATACAGGAGTCTACAAAATACATGTGCTTGTAATATGGTAAAGATACAGGGTGAAAAACAAAGCCTCCACACACACACCCCTTTTTTTTTTTTTTTAAAAAAGCTGCACACACACACACCTTTTTTTTTTTTTTAAAGACCAAACCTGGAGAGAAGGAACAGTCCTACTAAAGTAAGAGAATGCAATATACTTCAGTCTTTATTTCTGGCTTTTCCTCTTTCGATGTTATAAAACAGTTCCAATTTCTTTGGTCCAAAGTTGTTTTGCTATAAATAACAAGCTCTCCACTGTATTCAGACAAACTGCACACACACACACCTTTTTTTTTTTTTTAAAGACCAAACCTGGAGAGAAGGAACAGTCCTACTAAAGTAAGAGAATGCAATATACTTCAGTCTTTATTTCTGGCTTTTCCTCTTTCGATGTTATAAAACAGTTCCAATTTCTTTGGTCCAAAGTTGTTTTGCTATAAATAACAAGCTCTCCACTGTATTCAGACAAACTTTAGTAATTCATTCCAACAAATTTCAATAGTAAAAAGCATTTGAAATAAGGTTAATTTCACTGTACTGTATTTAAACTGAATAAAAGTGCTTTTATAATCCCTAGTTATGCTGCCCCTTGAGGCTGCAGCATACATTTCAGTTCATCCTTTATTACTGCTCTAGTACAGACTATTTTGCAGCAGAAGCTAACTGCATAACTTTATAGGACTCTTATGAATGCTATAGTATCCTCACATAATTCCTTGAGCCAAAAGATTGCTCAGAAATCAGTGGGCTTAATTTTGTTGCTTTCTTTATCCATTTGGGATTTGGGAAATGATTCTTGTGGTTGGACACCACTAAGACTATATTACATGAACATCTCTCTCTCTCTCTAATTTGGTGCTGATAGCCCACAGGGAGTATTTGATTCATGGTTGTATTTGTATTTGAAAAACCAAAACCTGGGAAAATACTATTATATGTTAAATGCGGTACCTTCATCTATCATTGCTGCAAGACAAGAGATATAAATAAATCCTTTTTAAGATGGCATCCATAGATACTGCTTATCCACGTAAAAATGTACACAGCCAGTATCAGTAATTTCTTCTACTGCACTGCATCTAATACAAACGCTCATTTGAACCATCACAAGGGGTTACTTCAAAACTGCGTAAAATCCAATGTGCTAAGAAAGAAATAGTGTAGTGAAAGCAAATGAACTGTTAAAATGCACAGACAATCATTGCTTCAGGCTAAAAGGGAGATCATTGGCCAGATACTTGAAGGAAAGCACGGCTTTGTGGTTACTCTCTAAACAAACACTTCTTTGGCTAATCAAATGTCTACAGCTAACAGTCTCTCAGTCAAACGGGGATCCAAAGTCTGCCTTTACAGAGGAGAGCAAGCTGAACACCTTCATCACATCTGTGATTTCTGCAGGTAATAAACAAGCAAGCCAGCCAACCAACACACACCTGATTTTACTGTGGTGGGAAAGCATAGAAAAATTGTTAAGGAAATTATGTGAATGTACTTTCTCATTCCACTTCAAAAACTTTAAGTATAATGTTCTGAACACTTGTGCAAACCTTAACTTACTGTGTGGTCTTTTTGGAATTGATAGTGTTGAACTACTTCAATGGTTAATGTCACCTTCTGTGTTTAATGTACAGAATTCTTACCCCTCACCCACATATGCTTCTCATAAACAGCTGACAGAATTTTCTAATATTAGACACAATTCAAAACAAAACCCTTGTCTCCAAATACAAGTTCTAAATTTGTTAAAAGAACAAAGGGGTCTAGGGTAACTCTTAAGCACAAAATAGGAATCAAGTTGAAATACTGAAGAACGGCTGTAGAATGCAAAATGTAACATGCTTATTATAATCTACAGTTAATTTCTGCAATAATTCACCTTCATGTGAGATGAGTGATTAACAAAAATTTTACATCAATAGATGCCACTAAGAAAAGTAGATTCTGTCTAAATTATCATTGTGTCCTATGTACAAGTAGAATTAACATTTCCTAACTACAAGCACAGTTATCTCAAACATTTACATCAAGCATGTTGCATATCAGAAGTATTTTATGTAAAGAAAGAAGGGTACAGGAAGGAAAACATGTCATGGATCTACCTAATATGGGATCTATCTGAAAGCATCTACTTGATGCAGATGATATGTGAGTTTTTATTAAAGTCTTCAAGAGCAAATAAATTTTCTGAAACCTAGAAATCCAGGCTCTGAAATTCAAGTGTGTTTTGAAATTAATTAGATCAGCTTGAAGTGAAAGGGGATGACTGGTAGCAATTAGCAGATATTTCTGGTAGCTCAAGACATAGCAAGAATTGTACTTTGTAATTAACAGATTCTTGAGCACTCTTTCTTGGATTATTTCCCACCAGCGCAGCTTTCTCATAAATCTGAAACCAATTTGCAAATGTCACTAATTTAAAAACATAGTTTTATTACAGTGACATCTTTACTATGAAAAATTACAATGAAAAATACTCATGTTCCTAGGGTTTCCATTCACTATCTGTACAGAACACTAAGTCTTCATTATGCATTTATTTCTTCTGTTCCTCAAGCATTGATTTTTGTTTTGGAAAGTTTGTCTAAAACTGTTTTATAGTGAAGAAGCAAATCTAAATCTCGATATAGATATACAGATAATAAAGGTCAGGTTTTGAAATACAATGCTGTGTAGCTACAATATATGTTATGTAAAATGATTTTCTGTAATGCTTTGATCATATTAGATGAAATTATTTTAGATACTTATTTAGAGATATTCACACAGAAGTTGACAGGGTTTTCCACTGACAAAGAGAAAGAGTTAGAATCCATGTGAAAAAAAGACACCACCATATATTTCCTAGTAGGGTTGATAGAAGTTTCAGCAGCTTAAACGTACGTGTTGTAACAGTATACAGTATACAGCATTATTTTGAGAGAGTAGAAATACGGCCTTAACATGAACCTCATGTTTTCAGCCCTAGAGTCCTCGTGTCGGGTTTTTTTTCTCATAATGATTTTTTCAGCTACAGAATGTTTTACACATCTGAAGTATTACACAGAACAAATTGAGTTCAGTTTCTTTGGTTTCTAAGCTGTATTTGTGAAGGTAATACTTGTGTTAATTTTGAAGAGCTTTGTCTGCATCTTTCCTAACGGCACCCGCAGGCACCGTGTGGGAGCACAGACTGTGATCTGCAACGGCCACGCGTTGCACTGACTGACTTGGATTGTAGATGGAAGCTGAGAGGGCACAAAGAAATGTTGCTGTCTGCCCTTTCATTCAGCTTGCTCCCTTCCCTTCTGCTACGCACAGTGACAGCACCAGTATGGTGCTCTGATAAGCACAGGTGGTCCCTAAGGAATCACAGATATGAGGTGGCAACAGCCTCTGGCTTTGCAACGATATACAAAGCAAGCAGGCAAGACCAAAGAGAAAAGGAGCACTAGAAATAAGTAACTGTGAATTCTGCAATGTGGTATGGGACTTTTCTTGTTCAGAGAGCTTCCTGTAGTGTTATACTATCCTGCATCACCTATAGCATGTACAAGTTCCCAGCACCCTTGCTAAGGCTGAGCAAGCAAGCACATGAGGACACACCACAGACTCCTCCAATGGGATACCGCACAGAAAATTACTGTTACTTTGATAATAACATTTTGCTTCTGGGGAAATATTTTATTTCATTCTTTTCTCAAGCAGGTGATCACAGCCCTCCAGGGTCACAAAATAGGTTGAGAATATTGCCAACTATTAGTTGCCTGCAGTCAGCAGCAGCTCAGGTTCCCCGAAGTCATCAGCAATTCAGCTCCTCAAACAATGCAGGGGGTGTGGGGGTGGAAAATGAAACTGGGCTTTAATTACTGGCTTCAAGTATTTACACTAGGCAGGAAATGTCTATTTAATTGCCGACTGCAGTTGTCCTCCTCTAAACAGAGCAGGAGGAAGAGAAAGAAGAGATTGGAAGGTGTTCCTCTCAAGACAAAGAGCGAACAGGAGAATGACAACAGACAAGAGGGAAGAAGTAAAGCTGCCTGCAACCTACCTCTAGAGGAGCTGAGCTGCTGCCAGCTCATGAGGTTGCTAAGTTAGGAACCAAAACTAGCATTGTGTTCTCAAAGAGTTTAAGAAACATATACGTTTCTGTGTGTATCTAACAGCCATGCTCCTACTGTTTCCTCATTAAGAAAGAACATGAGACAATTGTGTCATGTTAAGGAAGGTTTTCTTTATAACATGTGCCATGTACACTTTGGTGAGGCCTGTCATAAATGGTTATTACATTATGCTTTGTTCATCAATGCTTGTAGTATTATTAAGCTATGAGAAGAGGTCAGCTGGCTTTTTATTGTCACTATTGACAGTAATAAGCATTCACTTTATCGATGAATGAAAATAACGTATGTGATGAACAATGAGTTTCTGCTAAAAATACAATTCTTACTTGCTGTTTCTCTGTTATTACTTTCCCAAACTGCAAACAACATCAGTCATTGAAGACAAACTGCTGTGCTATGACAGAAAATATATGCTTGGCTTACAGTCATGTTTTTCTTCTTTCATAATGGACATTATTCATAATGGAAATAGTAAATCTTAATGACTGGTTTCAAGAAATTTGGCATCAGACAAGTTCATATTTTATTCAATGTTTTAAGAATTGTTTTTCAGAAAAATTGGTATAGTAAATCAGACCTCAAGAAAATGATTCATCCATACCAATTCTCAAGTCATTCAGAGATGATCATTGTGACCATGAAGTTTGACCTCATGTACACCACAGGCTGCTGAATTTCTCCATTATCGAATTACAATTTTGAAGTAGTGGATACCTACAACTACATGGTTTAATCAAGCCAATGGTAAATTGGCTTTTTTTTTTTTAATGTGGAAGCAAGACTAAGTCAGTCATAGCATTTCATTATTCATTTGTGTATTGGCATACCACCCTTTATCACCATTCTCTTTCCCCCTTTTCTTCACCATTAACAGTTATAGCCATAATGTCAAAATGGAAGCTCAGATCTGTTACAAAAGAAAGGATCATTTAGTAGAAAGAATATAGGACTATTCTGTAGCAGGCTTGTCAATAGGATTTACTTGTTGGTGGGACTCTGTAAATACATAGTAGTTTTGAAGTCATTAAATACATAAAATCATAGAGATCATATAAAGTGTGTTTAGGTTTTTCCCCAAAAGGGCTCTTTAATCCAGTGTGTTTAATCCTCCTTTTGCCCATTATTGAGCTTAACAGAGTGTGAGTGCCAGACAGGAAATTATGACGTTTTCTCCTGCAGATAACAATATTGATAGCCAGGGATAAAGGAATATCTTTTTTGGCACATTAAATCATTAAAAGAAAACAAAAATGTGAAGTATATAATAATCTAATAGGTTGTGTTATGCCCTCAAACAGTAAAAAGAAAACTGATAAAATGATTGGAGTCTGGAGAAGGATTTTATTAAAATTAGGGAAGTGTTAATAATCACAGAGAGAAGAGAGGCAGAGATACCATAACAACATATCTCTTACGTACCTGGCTCTTGTAACATATTCACATCCTTAAATTGGCTTTAGGTTTCTTACATAATTTATTAGGAGAGTTAGGTGCCGCAAAACAGCATTAACAGGAGGTGAACACAGGGAGCTGCTGAATCTAGCACACTGGTACAGGTGGTTGTTTAAACTGAATCCCTCTTCAGGACACACAGGCTGCTGTTATACAGAGATGCCTTCATAAACTTGGGGTTCAGAACTGGAATTTGCTGCACCTGGCATAGGCACAAATTATTTTTATTTCAAAGATTTTCAGTTATACATGTATATGTCCCTTTTTATCAGTTTTACGGTTAAAGCACTTAGAACTCATTTGGAAATCATAGTTAAATTCTTTTCTCTAGGAGGATTTAAAATCTCTTACCTTCTACAAACAGAGCATAGAGTCCAGGCTGGGTACTGGGGATGAGATGACCTGGCTCATCCTCCTGAAACTCTTCCACTTTGCACTAAGCCATTAGATGTCTGCTCACCCAGGAACAGCGCTGCGAAGATTAACAAGGTGCTTGTCAGAGAAGGTAGACTGCTGATCCTATCCAACAACATACAGTATACCTATGAATAATTTTCAACACAGTGATATTGAACTAGACTTCCTGAATATAAACTTAATGAGTGGTATTTAAGCAATGGAAAGAGATAGCAATAGTGTTATTATTAACAGATTTGATTTGTATGGAATATTTTAATGAATGGGCCACCCCTCCTCCTTTCTTCCCTTCTCGCTTTTGAAAATATTTGCATTATATCCTTGATAACAGAAAAATTAGTAAGTATAACCCCATGTGATTCTTGTCACTATGGTATAGCTTTGTTTTGTATAATGGTTTTAGTCAGCATGGGAGAAAGAAGATTGATTAATTACTTGCAAACTAGCATGTTAACAGTAGTATACTATGACGCACTGGTCTAGTTAATGCAGTGCTTACATCCCAGCTTTTGCAACTTTGCTTACATGGCAATTCCTGCTGAACAGTTGAAGACATGATTTCTTTTTTGGTATAAATCAAGAGAAGCAGCTAGAAGATAAAAATTATTAACAGTATGACCCTGAAAGAAAGGAACTGTCAAGTAGGATGATCTTTTTATTGTAATCTAAACTGAAAATGGAGAGGACAGATACCCTCATCGTTTGTTAATAAAATTCGAGAAATACCACCATAATAACATACAGAAAAGAAACAGCATTTAAAAGAAAATATTTACCTTGACTGTTCCGCTGAATGTTTATTTTTCATTATATAGGTGAATAAACTAAATTCCAATTTGATTAACTATAGTCTTTGCATTAAGTTATTTTTATAAATGGCACTTAAAATTTGAGTCCATTAGGGTGGTTTAAAAAAATTTAGCTCTTGGAGGGATGCAAAACCACACAAAGTTTAAAATAAATAGAAAGTGTTAGAATACTTATTTAGTTCTTTAGCCAAAACAAGTACTGATGCTGATGCTAAGAAAGGTAAGAAGTGATTAAAACAGTATAGAAGTGGAATGCAAGCAAGAATCAAATGTTAAAATTGAATTTTGTTGTCTGCCCTGTAGATTATTTTATCTTTTTAAGTATCTATGTCTCTGTTACCAATTTCTGGAAGCATTCCAATAGCCTGAATGAGGATCAGGGTTCCAAAAAGAGAATTAAAACTCCTGAGAAAACAACTGGAATACAATTTTCTACTTAGAAATTATAAAAAACATTTACAATTCTTTTCTCACTTTTTGCCAGGTAATAATGCAGACTAATAATTTAAAAACTAGTCACCACATGTTGCCTCTGAACACATTTATTCAGCATTTACATTATTTGACATAAGATGGTTAGTAATATAAATTTACCTTTCTGTGAAAATGAAATCTGCTCTGAGTTTGAAATACTTACACATCCAGGACCTCTGTACATGAAACTGCCATTTCAAGACCACTTGTATGTATCTCTCTGTAAAACGTGATTAACCAAATTCTTTCCTGCTTTACTTCAAGTAAACTCCCACTTGATGGAAATTCTTCTGTTGAAACTAGCAGAAAATATTTGCCTACAACTTTTTATGTAAGCATGTCTTCTATCTAAATTACAAGACATTTACAAGTTATGGAAGCGTACATATGGAAGAATACGATACCTCTTGTATTTATGAGTAATGCATCTGCAATGATGATAATTTTTTTTGCCCAAAATATCAATGATCATCACAATTTTAAGTAAAATCTTAATTTCAAAAAGAAACCAGTTATTAAACTGCCAGCATTTTCAAAGACCACCACCTCATTGCTACTTTCTGGAAATATAACCTTGTGAGGAACCAGAAAAAAATTTCTCTCCCTTTTCGTCACGTAATGAGCATTGTTCACATAAATGTGCCACTTGTTCTTGTTAGCAAGTTGCTCATACTAAATAAATGAAATAACGACAAGCTGAAAAATCTCATAGCTTACACAGCATTATTTGCAGATGCATTTTCAGCCGTGTATACATATCTCCTGAACATAAGACCTCTGTGGCAGATTTGAAATATTCGTATATTAAACAAAGGTCCTGCAGTGCTTAACAATATTGAAAGCTGTCAGGACTGCAGAGACTACTTGTAGAGGAGACACATTCCCATCAAGAGCTCTAGAAAACAAAAATTAATTTTGAAAAGAAAGATCAAACAACCCCTCCCTCGAATCAGCAAATAAAACAGTAAATTAATCGGCAGGCAGCCAAATCACTCAATGTCTTTATCACCAGAAGAGCAGAGGGAACCTGAGGGATTACTGGTGATCACCTCAGGTTTCGCAGAACAGCGGGGAACTTCACCCAGTTTTCCGTTCAGCAGAATACTACATTTTGTAGTTTGGCAACTTCCTTGCTTAACTCAGAGCTCACTTTTCCATGTCAAAATGACTGCAAGTGCTGGAAATGGAAGAGCAGAAGTAGCTCAGTGTTAACTGTACATGCACAAAAATCTATATGGTTCAGCATTGTGGTTCTTTTGTCTTGTTGTTTCTTTTATAAACATCACCTATGGATACAAAGCTGACGGGCGTTGGGTCACGGAATGGCATTTTAGAAAACACTTGTGTGCCCTCCGATGTTGGGTTTTTTTGCATGGAAACTGGCATCAAATACAATCTGCTGACATGCTCAAGCTGCCCTATGAAACAGAGAAGCACATCCTAAGAAAGTATCCCCAGCTGAGGAACCAAATCTTCCATTGCTTTTCCAGGAGCCACAGATAAAAACCAAACAAACAAATCCCCTACCTTCATAACCCCTGTTTAAACTCTACTTTGGTAAGCCCTTGTTATTCTTTCGGTTAGTTGTTTGTGAACACAAAGAATAGCTTTGAAGTAATGATATCTGCATTTTAGTTAAGTAGAGATTATAAGCAAGTGAATGATGCAAAAATGATTTGTTTCTTTTTATTAAATCCCAAAAATTTTGTTTTGTTGAGATGACCTATCCTAGGTGGAAAAAAATACTAATAATTTTTCATCTAGTGGATCTGAGTGCAGGGAGGATGCTTTTGTTGTAACCTCTATGTAACTGAAGATTAACTTTTCTTTTTTTTAAATAGAGGGATAAGAGAAATTATCATCAATACATTCTCTGGTACTTGGAAAGGGCTCTGTTCCTTATGCAAATCTCTATGATCATTTTAACAGGAAAAGGGAGAAGAAAGGAACAAGAAAACACTATCAAGTAAGGGAGAAGAAAGGAACAAAAAAACACTATCAAGTTCTATTAACAGGTGTGTAAATACTCAAGAGACACAACGAATGAAGATCTGTCTTGTAAAGCTGACTTTGAGACATTCTGGGTTTGCACCATATGCACCAATTCTGTTTCTACTCTGAAATAACTTCACATGCTGATTGTTAATAAGCCATGCTTAAAACCAGTAAGTTCTTGGAAGAATAAGATTTCTTAAGTATTGTTACAAATGGTCAAAATAAAGATCACATAAATCAAAAACAAAACAACCCAGAAATTGCATTAAGGAGTCATTATGGTCCTGATGTACGTAGGCTGAAGTTTATAATTTTCCATAAAATATGGTTCACGTGTTTAATTCTTCCATTTCAATTTTAAATATAGAAATGTAAAAACCATTAAACACATGACAAAATGAAATAAATTATAAACACAGAAATTAGTACAGACATTCCATCTTTAATTCATTCCAGTTCTTTTGTCTTCTTTTGGTATAATACACCCTGGACAAAATGTTAGCTTAATTTTGAATTTACTGGTTTAAAAGGTTTTCATCAGGACCCTTTCATGAGCTAAACAGAGAAATTTGTGTTGAATTATCACTGCTTCATCTGAAACTTTTTTTTGAGCAAACTCCAAGGCAGTAAATTACTTCCAAAAATTTATGCGAGCGTGTTTAACCATACCAGCGGTATAGGCTATGCAAGAGTAACAGCACTCTCTATAGGAGTCTCTGTTCCACCATGCTGTGCATTGTAAAGTGAAGCCAAAGTGCATAAACTTAATGGAGAGGAAAGATGATCATGTGCTAATACTTTCCCCTTTCTCAGTATGTAACCATCAACAGTCCTCTTGTAAAAGAAGAAGGAACTGAAGTCAACACTGTAAGATAAGCTTAGTCGTACCTTTATGTGACATAGTCCCGTGAATAATTTATGTATCAGACACAGATCTCGGAGTTGTTAATCTTTCATAGAGTAGTAGTCAGAGCCCACACGGAGACTGCAATCATCATCTCACGAGCCACGTGGCACAGCTACCCTACTGAAACCACAGAGAACAAGGCAAGGAGTCAGCTTTGCTGCCAGCGTTTTCCTGGCACGGGAAAGTGAAGAGGGCCGGGAGCTCTATTTAGGCAAATGGATTCCCCAGTTTTGGCTCAAGTTCTGCGCAACCTGCCTGTCTCCTGTAGACCTCTGTTCATGGCACAGTTGAGATGCCATGTTACTTTCCCTCTTCCATCACAACAAGCCAATTGTGTATGGTAAGTCAATACAAGGATAGTTAAAAATCAGTTGTCAACTTCACTCTAAGAATATTACTGAGTCAACAGAGCTACAGTTTACATTAACACTGTGTCTGGCCACAGACCTTCCTGGGGAAACTTTCCAGCTTTCTTGTATTTTCTTCTGGAAATGGAAATCAGAACTATAGCAATGTAGTGGAACAAGTAACATTCAAAAATGAATATTGCCCATAAAGCATCCCACACACACCATTTTTTTTTTTCCAAGACAGCTTTCATCAGTTAATAATATCTGTATAATGAAAGGAATTACCAGGTTTAAGGAACTGTAAAAATGCACTACATGTCGTCACTCTTTAAGGGAAGGATTTTCAGGTAGCAAGTAATCTAAAAATCAGTAATAGCTCAATACTACCTAATACTCTCATTAATTTAGTGCTGCTATATAATTATTATGTGGATATTTAATTGCATATCACATGAATCATTATACAAGGAAATATTTTTCATAGTTGCATGCCACACTGCAAAAAGCACATTAATTAGTATGCAATAAGGGCATATTTCCAGGATGCAATGCTTGTAATTTAAGAAGCAAATAGATAACAATACTACCTAATACTCTCATTAATTTAGTGCTGCTATATAATTATTATGTGGATATTTAATTGCATATCACATGAATCATTATACAAGGAAATATTTTTCATAGTTGCATGCCACACTGCAAAAAGCACATTAATTAGTATGCAATAAGGGCATATTTCCAGGATGCAATGCTTGTAATTTAAGAAGCAAATAGATAAGATCATTAGACTTGGCCAAGAAGAAGAATAGAGAATCAATAATTCTTCAGTTATTCTTAAACATTAATTTCTAGATTAGGAGATTATACTGAGTGTTTTTATGACACAGGGAGGTCACAGTCATGCTAATTTAAAAAAATAATTTCAGAAATTATGACAGAAGTATTTAAGATTGTTGCAATTATATGATTATTCTTCAGTGCAAAATGATGTCTTGATACTAAGAGTGATGAAAAAGCTTGAAATTAAGACAAAGTGAGGAGAAGAAAAGCAAACGTGAAAATTAACTAGACAGGGAAAATGATTAAATAAGGTGGCAGCATGAGAGTACTAGCTTAATGAAATACAGCAAGCTTGCAATCATCTCTTACCTACAAGAGCACCTTGATTTATGTTATCAAACAGCGCAGTATTTTTGTGCTTCAGTTCAGAAATACAATGTTACAGCAGGGAAGCGACCTTTATAAAGCAGGAACAGGTTGGGGATGGCAAGGAATTATCCTTTTATATAACTATCACCGTTCTGTTCTTTAAATTTAAAAATCTCATTTTCACTTACCTAAACAAACCTGTGAAAGGGTATTCCTTGAAGTCATCCCAACTGGACTTTATCAGAAACTGAACTGGAAGCTGTATAATTAAAACACTCTTAATTGATGAAGTCGGAGGACTGAACACACATTAGCTAATCCTTACCAAAGTGCAGACTGGAACATAAAAACTAAAAATCACACCTTTTTCTTGCTGTCAATGAATGTTTGGGAAAACTACTACAACTCTTGAAGGAACATTCCATGAATATATAACCTGAAGTGATATTAGATTAGCATTTACATCTTGTGAAGTTGTGGGACCTGTGTGCATCCTTCCCACTTGAAAAGATCTTCACTGACTTCTCCTTTTATGTTTGCTTCCACCTATGTGACACTGAAATTAAAAACAAATAAATAAAAAAAGTAGTAGTGTATGTTGAAAGGTACAAAAATGAATCTTTCACATTATGTATGTACTAACAGCAATAGGAAACATAAAAGCAAGAGTGATATTCAGCATCTAATTCTCATATCAGCAGACTTATTTTAAAATGTACTAATGTGCAAAGGTGATGGCAAAGATGATGATTTTTTCTTTTATTTATTTATTTTAAGAAATCATAAAAATAAGTCAGACTCAAATATTTTCACCTTGAATAGCTTCATTTTCCACTAAGGCTCAAAGAGGGGCTTAAAATCTATTCATAGCAACAGAATTATTTAGACAAAGCTGATTAACTAAAATAAGCAATTTGAAAAATAAAAGTCATATTGTGAAGATTAAAAAACTAGAGCCATTGTTATTTACATTAAGTAAATCATCAGGATTAGTAATGGATTTTTAAAATTTGGGCTTTTCTCATAAAATTTCTAAACATACAGAAGCGCAGGGTCAATCTGTAATCTAGAAAATACAGAAATGTTGTACCTGTTGCTTATGTTCATCAAGTTTTATTTTAAGGTAACATATAGGTCATAGGTCTTACTGCCAATGTTATTTCTTGGACACAGTGGACATACTACCTGACGCCTGAGCAGTGTTAAAAAGACTCTGAAGTCTGAAGAGCACTTCCCTTGAAGCACGCACTGTGATGTGCCTTATAGTTGGTATCCTAATTGCAGCAGCAAAGATGCTCAATAGACCCTTACTGAGGTCACAACAGATATAATTTTTATACCAGAACAAACTTTCAGCTGCACTTTAAATCTAACTTTCAGTTATTTATAACTGCTTCCATGATACCGTGTGGTAACAAGTGTGCTTCATAGAAGTACTATGCAAATATCAGACACAGGGAGAAAAGTTGTCCTAAAACTCATGGTTTTATGCATCAGTACATGGCATGCATTAACTTCTTACATTTGATGGTAGACTGCCACTTCACTGAATTCATAAAGGGCTGAGATTAAGTATCAGAACCTATACCGAGTCCATAATTCAGAGAGACAAATTATGCCAATGTTGACGCTCCATGCTTCAGCAAACCTGTCAGGGTGCCACCAGCAAGGTGGTCTGAGTAGGAGCTGAGGCACCTCAAAGTTTAGAAGTAACTAAACACAGAAAAGCTACCACCAGGACAGCGTTAGGTGTAGTACACTTTCACATGAATTAATCATGGAACTGGAAGAAGAGAAAGAGAGGGCTATGGAAGAACTACACACAACAATGCTCAACAAGTATGAGAAGAAATCTGGAGCTCTGATGGCAGATATAAATGAATCATTCTGAAGATAATGACAAATAGATTTCCCTCCTGGTTTGTAAAGGCAGCCACAGTTAATGTACACTCAATACTACTTTTTGTTTCCTTTTCTTTTCTTCTAAAAGCCATGCAAATCTGTGGGCCAAATTCCATTCCTCTTTAATTTTTATGCCACCACTTTTGGAGTACAGTTATAAATAGGGTCATGGCTATTCTGGTTTTTTCCTCCTATTTTAAACTATAATTCCTTAATATAAAAATATTAAACACCAATGTGTTTTTCAGCATGAGAAAGATGCAGGGAAATTAATATACTCATTAAACTTCTTAATTTAATGAGGGATGAACAGAACTCTGGGTGATCACGAGAGTAATAGTCCTTGCAAGATTCCTGTGGACCGAAATAGACAGGGGCACTTAAAGCGTGCAGGAGATTACAAAAAGGAAATGGGATGACTGAGCTTCTGAGTTTTATCACTCAGTTTTCAGATCAGACAAGTGAAGAAAAGTGAAAATTACTCTGAATTTACATGACAACTGTCAAAATATAACTTTACAGCTTTAGCATAAATAGTTGCTATATAGATATTCATACACACATATTTATAGATATAGCATTAAGACACAAACATGCACATAGACAACATTTTTGAATTCAATGATATGTTTCTGCAAAACTATCGTGAATATATTTATCCTTTATTGATAAATGTGGATAAGATCTTTATATTTTTTATATTTTTACTATCTTTAGAGCATGAAATAATTTAATATAACTATATATTCTATCAGGTCTTGATTAACAATAATAACAACATATTAAGCTCTCCAATTCTCTCAAAATCCACTAAAAATGCATACAGAATAACATACCTAAATAGTAAAAAACAGTGAGATCAAAAAATCTGAAATTACAGCTTGACATTTTTACTTATTCTGTTAATTTATCTCTGTAAGGGAGACATTGTTCTAATTTGCTGTTTTACATATTTCAGTAGTGATTTGTAGCAAAACTTCAAAAAATTTTTTAACCAAGAATTAAAATGTATTAACCATAAGCAACTATAACCCAGTTACCATGGTCATAACGTTTTTTGCTCAGACTATATTTCATTACAATAGATCGTTATGCTGAAATCAGAATGTTTCATATAATCAAATAATTTCATTTAGAATCCAATTTCCAAAAGAAAAAATAAAAGACAATAGGAAGAAACAGGCAGATTGGTTGGACCCCAAGTCAATATTTTCAAAACAGTTTGCTTGAAAAGCAATTTGATATGGATAATTTCTACAACTCCAGGTTTTATTCCACTCAGAACTAAGGATTGATTTTTAAAGTGTTTATTTCCTTTACAAGTGGAACATGATAATCCAGGCATGCAACTTCTGAGCTCATAGTTTCCATGGAGTAGTGATTCAACTGAACTGCCACTGTACATTTGGATGCCAAACGCACAACAGTAGAATTTATTGCTAGATGCTGAGTTTATTTTTTATTTGAAATTTTTATTTCATCTTTCTGAATTTCTTGCTTACTTGGAGACAGGACATTTTGCCAACTTCACAAGCTCCATAAAATATCTTTTACGGCCATCATTTAAGAAAAAAAAAAATGTTTTTGAATAAAACAAGGACAGTGTTACCCACACATTGATAGACTAAATCTCAACAGTACTTATATGAATCCATCAGATGGACAAATTAATGAATTTTTATCCATTAGATCAATTTGCACAAAAAATATTGACCAAATTCAGAACTGTAGCAAACATATTCAGGTCAGGCAGTAAACAGCGTGATACCAGCTTGCATGAACTCTGAAGCTACTGCATTTTCAGATAAGCATAATTTGTAGAAACGAAAAAGTAGCTCTCACTAATTACGGTCATTTCTAATCCCTGGATGTCTCTAATCTTAGTTGGATGTTTATTTGTCCTACACCTGCACTGTGAAAAACCTTTTCACTAAATAATACTATCTTGTAAATTAACTTTCTCCTTATTACCGGCCAGAGAATATATCTTCCATCCTGAATATCCTATGTATTATCCAATCCACAAGCGTCATAAATCCTTACCAGTCACTGAACATGAAAAGACCAGTTTTAAAATGCCCTATTAAGTAGACCTCATAGAATGATGTCTTAGGCAAGTATCTTAACTTAATTAAAGAAGATGTCAGAACAGAGACTTTCATTAGCTCAAAACTTCTTGCAGTTTGTGATGTGCTTTTGCAGTGTCTTTTGAAACAATGTTGCCCCCTAGCTCTCATAGAATGAAAAATAAAATAAAATAATTTTTAAAAGCACATCACGTGACTTGGGAGAGGCCAATCCAACTTGGAACTTATCTGTATATTTCTTATTCAGGTGAAATCCTTGGCCTCACTGGGAGTTTTTAGCTCTAACAGAATCAGCATTTCAGTCAACAGCCCCAGAGACTGATGAATGAAATAAATTAAATTATTCAAGTCTTCACCAATACAAAGGAGATATTACAGTATGGTGTCTGCCTCCACTACTTCTCCAATGACATGTTTTTGTTCTAAAAGATAGTATTTCAACTAGAGGTAAATACACGCTGGGTTGTCTCCCATGGTATGAAAACCCAAGTTATGAAGTACCTAAAAAACTCAAATATTTAAAAATTCAGTTCCTTCATAAGCATGTCTGAATTTCAATGGATTTTAATTATAATCAAAAAGGATGCTTCATCTGAAATGACAAATAACAACTTAAAGACCTGTCAGAATGATATTCCACTTCTAAGGGAAAAATACCGTCCTTCTCGGACTGATCAAAGGCATCACTTATGTGATAAAATTGCTGTGGTTCACTTTGTAGAAAGAATGGATCTGAGCCAACAGAGTAGGACAGTTGACTTACTGCTAATTCACATTCCTTAATTCAAGAATAGTGTTCTGTGAATTTAAGAATGAGGATTAACGACACATCTTTTCGGAAACATTTGTTGTTGTTGTCGTGTGTCTGTGTCATGTCCCCGCCCCCCATATTTGAACCTGGTTGAAAGCAGAGCAATTTCTTTTGAGCATCTTCTGCCTCATCTCCTGAATATCTGCTCAGGGCATTATTAGTACTGATGAGTAAGAAATCTGTTGTATAATGGATTTAAGAACTTGTCCTGAGGAATGTTCAGGACAGCAAGAACTCAAAAGCATACAAGATGTACTCCGGTGAAGTTCCACTGACTGGAAAAGGGGAAACATAACCCCCATTTTTAAAAAGGCAATAAAAGAAGACCCAGGGAACTACAGGCCTGTCAGTCTCACCCCTGTGCCTGGGAAGATCATGGAACAGATCCTCCTGGAAGCTATGCTAAGGCACATGGAGGACAGGGAGGTGATTTGAGACAGCCAGCATGGCTTCACCAAGGGCAAG
>NW_008794447.1:2117200-2120294 GCF_000699145.1 Aptenodytes forsteri
TGAAGCACTGGCACAAGTTGCCCAGAGAGGTGGTGGATGCCCCATCCCTGGCAACATTCCAGGTCAGGTTGGAGGGGGCTCTGAGCAACCTGATCTAGTTGAAGATGTCCCTTGCCCACGGCGGGGGGTTGGACTAGATGACCTTTAGAGGTCCCTTCCAACCCAAACTATTCTGTGATTCTAAGATCAGGCACCAAATCCATTACAACTTGTTCAAGTTATTTTCCTGAAGTCAGCTGCGGTACAATGACCGAGTTTCTGTGATTCAATAAGCAGAAGAGGAAAGGAGCCTGTGGGTTTCGTGGGTAGGTGCTGCAGGGCTGGTAGTTCAGGATAATCTCTTAACTGTGAAGAGCAGTCAGATCATGATGGCAGAGAGTTTACCTATTCCCTGACTATACAGCTTCTTGACAACTGGCCTCCAGATCAACTACACTTCTTCATGGAAAAGGTTGATTTTTCTTCTTAGAACTTGGCTAAATATATACACATATAATTTCCAAAGTATGAACTTAAGAACTTGAAAACATCAGTGAGTTCTTATTTAAACTAAGTCAGCAGGAGTTATTGGGAGAGTCACCAAAGAAGTTACAAAGTACAAGTTGTTCTAGTATGAAAGCTGAAAAGAGCCCTAATTCAGGTTTTAATTCCATTGTACTGCAAATGGCAAAGACTTCTTCATTATCTCATTTGTTGTAAGTGGTTGTTGTTGTCAATCATAAAGATAACGAAAAACAAACCTCTATAGGATATTAATAAATCTATTTTTAACAGTGTTTAAAACAGAATAAAATTTCTTCTAGTGCCTACACTTATTGTCAAATGGGAAGAGAAACTTCCATTAGGCTCTAATCTTGTCATGTCAGCTTCTTCGTCTTGTTAAGAGAGAAGAGCTTCTTGCTCCTTTGGTCTTTAGAAGAAAAAAATAAATGTAGTAAAACTGTAATATTAGGAAACATACTGCAAATATGCACTTCTAAATAACTTGCAGAAGTAACAAAGTATTTTTTCTTCTTTTCTATAAGAGAATGTTTTGCATATTTTAGAAGTACAAGTAAAAACTATTTGCCTATCAAAGTCAGCCTGACAAAAGAATACATACTGGCTGACTTCACTTCGTTTTGAGGGCGGGGTTTGGTCTTTTTTATTTACCCATATAATTTTACTTTTTAAAGCTAAACATGTTTAGACATTTCCCTAGCTTCTCTAAATTCCCAATGTCAGCATTGTCATGAGAGCAGCTGTGAAGTATATTATAAGCATTTGTTAACTGCACTTAGTTTATAAGAGAATAAAAAAGGAATTTGTGTGTTAAGGCAATTCTTTCTTTCACATGTAAAATAAAACAATGCTGAAAAAGGGAAGATTATTTTTTAAAATTATCCAGAAATATTAATGAAGGTCTTTATTATAATAACTCAGTTCCACAACTTTAATTTTCTCTAAACAGTTTCCATACGCACTGGCTTGACCCTAGAACTCTGCAATAGTTTAACATCTCAAATGCCTTTCTATAGATTCGCATTCCTTTCATTGGGTTTTAGTACAGCTCCAGAAGACGATTCCTCTTATTTATTTGAACACAAGAATTTTCCCCTCCTCCCTGGGTAGCTTAATACACCTAGGTTTTACATTTCTAATGTCTTACTCATGAAAGTAAGGGAATGCAATAAAAATATGAGGCATCTTGTTTTTCCTAATTGCCCCTCAGATTTATGTAAATTTGCATCTCTACTTAGTTATTCATTAAGTATCTGGGAAAAGTCAAGGAAGTCTGTTAACTTTTATAAAATCAGACATTCTTCCCTTTATTTTCTCTCTTCAACATCACATACTTAAGAAACACTTCGAAGTTTGCTGTAGGCTACTAAAACTATACATAGCTGTCCTTTTCACAGGAAAATGGAGTAAAGCAGCAAAAGAAAAATCTACCAGAACAGATCTTCTTTACAAAGAATGGAAAAAAAATATTGCAGTTAAATCAGCAGGCTTTAAACAGAGACCAAGTAACTCAATAGTAACAGAAGTGATGAGAGAAAAAAACGCCGACCAACCAATAACAAAAAAAACCCCACCACTTTTCTGTAAGACATAACTTCCCAGGGAGTGGGAATGCAGTACAAACTTTTAAAATATTTATTTTGCATCTGGGGAATAGTGCATCAAATAAAAACACTTACATTCAATAGGAGCCATTTCCTCTCTCGAAGAAATAGTACGCTGGCTTTTTTTCTTGCCAATCATCTGTTATTGTTCTGTCAGAGATAATAATACCAAAAACTATTGACAAAATGAAGTCTCATACACTGAAGGTAAATGTTGTGCAAGTGCATTGCAAAGTTGATTTCTGTGAATAAATCACTCATCCAGTATGAGAAAGTGATGCTACACTGACCTGGGTGCAGACTCACACCAGTTACCTGCCTGCCCCTATTCTTTTTTTATGGGAACTGTTGACAAATAGTGTTACAACAAAGAGGTCCCTGCATGTAGCTGTAGAATTTTTAAACAGATGCTACATTCAGGCATGTTTTATTATGGACTCCACATTCTTACAAGAGTTTCTTTAATTAAATCTGTAGAATATGTTAAAAAATGATTTTTTTTTTGTCTGTAGTACTTACTCAATGCTGTTTAATCATTACCTCCAAGTTTGTGCTGAATTCTGCCAGAAAGACAAAGAAAAAAATACCACTGCATATTTTCCACTTATAAGCAATTTCTGCCCTTTTTGTGTTCACAGCTTTGAATACAGTTATATAGAAACTTCTCAGAACTCTGAGTTCTTGGAATTTAAAGATGATACACATGAATGGGGCTTATATGACAACATTTGTGTAGGGTTGAGCAATGGCAAAAAAACCCCGTTGTGGAATAAAATATAATTCTTTTCAGAAACAAACAGCCAGCATAAATGAAGAAAAGAAAATAGAAACCAGCAGGACTGTATATAACAGTAGGAAGTTCTGCTCTCCAGAAAATTCTGGTATTAAAAAAACACTATTGCAAGAGTAAAAGTCTTAAAAAATGAGAATTTTGAGGGGTGGGAAGAGGCAAATGTAATTCAGTACTGCAAAAACATTTAAAAATTCCC
>NW_008794447.1:2120332-2122020 GCF_000699145.1 Aptenodytes forsteri
ATAGTATAATATGCTTTATATTCAAATACATAAATGAACATATTAAATACATACCTTTGGACGGTAAGATATCACATATGTATTAGCATAATGTCAATTAAAAAAAAAAAGTCTGACAGAGCACCATTGAAAGAAAATATTTCCACAACTTTGAAACTAAATATCAGAATCTTTCACCTCATGAAAATATTTTGAAATTGAAATGTTCCTGAAACATTTACTGATTTTGACAAAACAATTTTCTTTTGAAGTTTTCTTTCTCTGGCCCCAGACAACAGTTTTATTTCACTTCACTGTGTAAAAAAAAGAGAAAGATAATCATAGTTAGTATCCCACCTTTAAGAAACGTACTTTGAGATCGTTTACTGATAATGGATGCAAAAGAAAGTTCACTGCATGCCAAACAGAGATATCTACAAAGTGCTCAAACCCAGCTCCTCCGAAAAAGCTGTGATGAGAACGGAGGCCAAATATCTTGTGCTGTGTTTCGCAGGGAACTGCATAAAATATGCTAAATGACCCTACTTTAACGACATGATAGCTGAACAGGGTTTGAGGGCCATTTGTAGGTACAAAGGCAGAAAGGACTGCTAGAATGGTGAATCGACCTTACCTCCTGTCTAGTCATTATTAGCTTGCAGTGTGCTAGGATGATGACAGCAATAACATCACATTTGGGCATACAAAAGGATAAACTGATGACACAATGGATAGACGACCGTGCTTTTGTGTCAGAGAAACTTCAAACACGCTTTTCAGAACAGAGAATTAGTCATAATGATGGAGCATCACTGATGGAATGTGCCCACCTTGTAATGGAAAGGTTAAACATCTGAACAGAGATCAAGTAAAAGTAAGTTTGCAGGGCTATGAATACTTGACAAGAAATTTGTATACAAGTGGTTGAAAGAGAAGGAGCAATAGAAGAAGATGAAACAGAGCAACAATCCAGAAAGTTAATTCTAGCAGCATCTTTTTGAATCAGAGAGCGATAGGTCACAGCCACCAAGTCTAGGAAGGAAATTACACCACTGAAGATGCAAGATGATCAGGGTTTAGTTGTGAGTTTCAAGTGTGAGCAAGGAAGAAATATCAGATCTTGAGATGCCAAAATGAAATAAATCAGCAAGATTCATATGCACAGATCGAAGTACAAGAACAGTCAAAGATGAAATTGAGCTATCAGGCTTGAGTGGCCAGAAGGGTAGATGGGATATATCCATAACCTTTCAGAGGGAAGAGGGGAGACCATGAGTGTAAAGCTCAGGATTCTCCACCCTGTTGGTAAAAAGTTTTGATTCATTGGTTGCTACCATGTCAATTTTTCTAAAGTACATGACATAGCAACCTAGTATGTTATTACTGCTAATATGAGTTGTGGGGTTGCAGATTCAGAGGTTTAGAAACAGCAAAAAAATGTTAAAATATTGGCTCAATAAAGAAGTCATACAACATATATATAAACATATATATGTATAATGTTATATTGGTTATATAGTTTCCACACTAATTTAATTACAGGAAGAGAAATAGAAAGTTGGTAGAGATATGAGAAAATCTACTTATATTAGCAAAACAACTTTAACTTCTGGAGACTGTTTAGTTCTGCGGTCTTGCAATAATTTCTTCTGATTCTTTTTTCTCCTATGACATAAAGTATAATAAAAATAAAACACACAGCTAATCTT
>NW_008794447.1:2122140-2131387 GCF_000699145.1 Aptenodytes forsteri
TATAAGATCTCATTGCTATACAATGCAGTGATATTTTAATGACGTCTTAGAAACTAGATAAATAAATAAAAGGAAATAAAAAAAAAATACATGTATTGTCTATATAGATCTCTACTTTTTTTATGGTCAATCTAGTTTCTCAGCATTCATATCTTAATGGAACTTTAAGAGAGTTAAAAGACTGAAACAAGTTAAAAGACAATCACCTATAACCAAAGCATATCTCAATGTATGCACATATCAATATAGATATTTTTAGCTTATACAGCTGTAATTAAATTAAAAACAATTTTTATCAGCATGCATTCTGGAGTTTGCTGATTCTGTTTCTGACCTGAATAAATACATTAATTTTAAATTTTACCATCAAAGCAATTCCTAGTGGAATAATTGCAATATAGCATGCAAATTATCCTGAGAACCCAACCAATATAAATGAGAATTAAAAGAGAATAAACCCTTTATAATCTTACAAAGAGTGTGTCTATGACCACAGGACCTTAAAGCTATATCTGTCTTTTTTACTTTTTCTTATATATTTATACTTGATAACAAAATATAAGCAAATATTTTCTAAAAGGAAACAAACATATAGTACACAAAATTTTAACTGGTTATGAATGACTAATCTATCCCTGTAGAGTTCACATTAACAGCATAATACTGAAGTTATTTAGCACTTTGAAGCCTCATGAAGTTAGTGGAGAGCATTAATGCTTAGCCTCCCCTAGGAACTCTAAAATGGAAGTCAGTTCTTCCAGTGTATACCTTCACACTAAGGGCCAAAATCAAATATATGCTGTGAAGTTCACACACATTCAGGATGCCAGCATAGAGTTCTGCACTAGGTAAACCTTGCTTAGTGATTCAAAATAAAGATTTAAATAAGATATTTAAGTGCTTTCCACTCCAGGTGCTGGTCTTTGCAAAGGATTAATGCATCACCACTCATACCAAAAGTGCTTCTGCAGTAGCGACTCAACAAGCTCACTAATGATGCAGAAAAGCTACACTTGCCAAAAATTATATAGGATACTGATTTCAAGATGTCTAATATGGATATATACAGCCTAGCAGGCAGACATGAGCACATTCTGCCTACATTCTGAGTAAACCAGATGCCAGCCTTCTTGAAACCAAAACCAATTAGCCTCACTTAGCATGACATTGAACTAATAAATTGAAACTTGAGGCTAGGTATAACTTTTGAACATCTTGGTGGTAAGCTTTTTTTGTAAGCTGTCCCTATTCCCAATCTTCCTCTCACCATTTATTAGGAGAAAAGTGTTTGGATCTAGATTTGTAAATTGAAAAGATGGCCCTACTCCTTAGCTTCCAATAATTCAAGGAAAGACGTCTCAATCTCAGTCTTGTCAGTCCAGATGAACGCTTAAGTTCTTTAAGGCAGAAATACAGTCCTTTCCTCTCCATTTCCTTATTTAAGCTCTACCATGTTTACAGAAAGCTATAAACATGACGTATCCTAGTTAATTATTCAATCTTGGCTTTAAGGTCAAACGATACCTCAAAAATCTTGTTTTCTCTATCAATCAACATAAAAGCCAGAGTTAGAGTAGGTCTGAAGGAGTTAAAGCTTAATCCCTCTTCCAAGTCATAGAAGTCAGCTGAAATTTGGTCTTAAGGCTCCTAAGTCATTCTGAAAAATAAGACCTATATATTTATCAAGATATATAACAGAGAAATTAAATGCTCAGAAGGCAAGCTATATCCAGGCAAACCTGAATGTAACAGAGAGATCTATATATTTCGTAAGGTTTTTCCTCCGATACAATAACAAATACAGTAAATATTCTGAGCTCCCTAGTGGGAGTTGTGCTCAGATGATAAATTATTTTCACTGGGGCAATTATGAATTGAAAACCTGTTGTTTCACCCATCATATTATGATTAACTTGAGAGAACATGAAAACAGCTTGTATGCTTCGGTACACAGACCACCCCTACATGAAAGAAAAAAAAAAAGCCTTATTCCTCTGAAAATCTTCACACTTCAAATATGCATGAAAGCAAGACAAAGTAACAACTGGATATTTGTTCTAGTAAACCATTTCAAACACAAAAGTATATTGCAGTTATTTATATTAATATATTATAGCTGCATTCACAGGAGCATACGATCCTACTCAACATCCCTAAAAAATTTTTCTACAAATATTTTAGACTTGGTCCTGAATTCCTAATTACCTGGCTAAACCTGCTGAAGCAGCCCATAAAACTCCTTTTAGGTTTAAGACTATGGGATCTGGCTACTTATCTGAGGCAGTTGATTAAAAGATTAATGGCACCTACTGCATCAGAGGAAAGGAACAATTAAAGCTGGACGCCAGGGTTTTCCAGCATGGCTGTGGACTGCAAGAACTGTAAATAGTGTCAGATACAGTATAGTACTATACAAGAACAATTCACTCCTAGCTGTTGTCAGTAGTTATATATTCACTGCACATGTCAACACAGAACTGACATGTAATGGTAGTAGTACATTTACTTATTTAAAAAAAAAAGAATTGTATTCTGAGTGAATCTTCCACTAGTGAACTACACAGACGAGATTAAATCACTGATACTGCAGTTATCTACATGAGTGTTTCATTTAAAACACAGGTATTCTTTTGCAGTCCATGGGACTGTGCATAGGTAAAGACCAAAAAGAACCTAAGTATTGACGAGTTTGGATCTTTTTATTTCTTTAAAAAATACCTCTTTAGGACTTTAAAAATGAATACAAGAAAAAACAAAAGGAAAAAGCGTAAGAAAAATATATATTTTCATCTTGCTTTAACGTCACAGGACAAACATAAACCAGCTAGATCTATCTTCAGCCTTGAAAAAATAAAAGTATAAACTGAATTCCAAGAAAACTCTGACTGTTCTTCCTTTGCGTATTTCAAGATATGTTTCTCAACCCCAGCTAACTTGTTAGCTTTCTTTTTCTCCTGTTTTCATTGAAAGTAATTTCATCACATCTGAGTTTTTCTCCTTGCCTAATTTTGATTTGTATGGTAAATTCTTTTGTTTTTCACAAATACTTCTGCTGCTTTAGATATGAATTCCCTCCAGGGGAAGGACTACTGTCAGGTGATTGTCATTTGTTCTGTGAGACGTTCTTGATATGATGTCCTTCAAAGTGGATTCAAGAACATAAATTGATTGGTGTTCATTAACATGCATATTGTCATCTGTTTTGTTATCATAACTACTCTAAAGAGTCCCCTTTTTTTTATGGTAGGCTTTCTTTTAGTTTAATATTTATTCTTTAGTTATTCTTTCTCTAGCTCAGAAATGTTATAATATAACTGTGTATCTTAATGATATGTATATTAATTTTATGAAGTTCTTTGCATTTTATCTTCTGATAATTATAAGCCATTATCAATTAACTTTCTTAAATTTTATTTAACTATTCCTTCGTTCTTAGTATTTAGTAATACAGACTAAACCTTTGGGGAAGTTTACTTTTCTGTTCTGTTTTTTAAGATCTTAACTTTCCCACGTAACTGAAATTCATACTGAATAAAATTATGATTCAATAAGCAGGTAATACTGCATTTATCTACTTAAATAGTGATATAAAATAGATATTTAATATGTTTTAAAATGTATTAACATGACTAATTAAATGATTTTATTATCTCAACAGAGACTAAATCCATAGATGATAGTTCCATATCCTGGTATTCTCAGGAAAGTCTGTCCTTGATAAACAATCAGCAATACAAAAGAATGTACACAGAGTTGATGTCCCTTATTGCTAGAAGAAGAAAACCTACCTTGTTTTATAATTCTGAGATAAAGTTATTTTATTCTTTTGGAAAATGTCATACCTGCTAAAACAAAACAAAACAAAAAAACAGAAACTGATTTAATCAAAAGAAATGCATAGACAACTTGTAGTTTATAATCAATGAAGCATTTTAAACCTATAAAGGAGATTAAAGACACATAAAATTAAAGCTGCAGAAATGTAATTCAGAGGCCTTATAAATTAAGATTCTATTAGGACATTTTGATTTAAATTACATTATTAACATGTTAGATTATGCTAAAATGTATTGCTAAATGCAATTGTGTATATGCACTCTGGTTCCCATTTATATGTTAAGAAAATATGGCTCAAAATACTTTTTCCCCCATTCCTCCTACAAAAGAGAATTTTGCTCATCTCTGCAGCATTGTGAGAAAGGATAGACAAAACATTAATCAGGAAAAAGAAATTTGGAGAATTCTGGATTCAACTACTGTCTGAGATCCTCACCTTGTAAATGCGAACTACAGCAGGTGAGATGTCTCAGGAAAGTGGGCTGACAAAATACTGAGCTCATTTTAGAAGTGAGACTCAATCATAAGCAAAAAGTTCAGGAACCAGGAGATTCATCTGGGATGTCCCAAATGGAAGAATAGAAATTATAGGAGAGTCAGGTTAGCCCAGGGAATGTGGATTTAAACTAGTCTGGTTGGATATTTGGAAAGCCATTTACTTTCCGTATATGTCCTCTAAAAGGAAAAGTAAACATCTTGATATATTTAGTGATTTCACTGATAGTATTAATCCAAAGTTATTCTCTTTATTCTTCCTCTAGACACTTTACATGCCCTACTAGCCTATTTCTGATTTCCTGAAAATGTTTCTTTATAGTAGCTGTAATATCATTAGGGAAATTATATTCTTTATAGATAGAAAATAATCATAGATGGTACTTATTTTGTTATTCATACTTGGATGTCCTTTTTAGGACTAGATTCATACAAACTGTAAACTGAGTTTGGAAAATTTTGCATAACAAACTGGTGAGGGAGATGGAAGAGATTGTTCTAAAGAAATAAAAAAAATACTGAGATGGAATATCTCAAGAACAAAGCACAATCTGTTTTGTGACTCCATAAAGAGCAGGAATTCTTTAATGTGAGAACAGAATTAGCATACTAGAGATAATAAACTTCACCACGTATAAATTTATATTACTAGGAAGTAATATAAGTAAGGGCTAAACATAAATATATTTTAATTCCTGTAGCATTAACTTGTGCTCTTATTGTCCTCACTGCTTCCAAAATTTTCACAGCTTCCTGTTAGATCTTCTCTTAACCTTGCTATTAGTCTCCCATTCTGTACACACTTAAAACTTTCATTCACTTCAGGAGGAAATCTTGCATATCAAGAATGAAAAAACACGTCTTCTTCCAAATCCCTGTTCCAGTGGTTTTACCTCCTTTCTTCTAGATGACTCTAGAAGAGATATCTTCTAGATGTCCCTTAAGCCCAAAATCAGTTCAAGTCCTTCATTTTAAGACCTCTTTTGTTCTCTTCAGATAGAGGGAGATTTCAAGTGACCCACAAGTTATTACATATATAAAGTACTATTCTTAAACTCTTTTTCTTTAAACCCAAAAGATTTGGAGTGCCTCCCAACAGGACAAGTCTCCCAGATGTTCTTAGGATGAAAAACATATTTGTGACATCTTGAGGTGTGTATTTATCTAGAGATTAAAATAAAGAAATAAATCTGTGAAAAGGTGTTTATAATCTTACCCGTGTTTTCTGTGTTCAGACAGCTAAAGAGCATGTGCAAATATAACTGTTCTATTCAGCAAGCATTCCTTTTTTCTGTGATACACTTTCACTTTGCCAACCTCCTCCTTATTAAAATCCTTGTAGGATATGATTTCTGAGTCACACATCATTAAGGTTCAGAACAAAGTGTTGTAGCATAAAACTCAGGAATGTGGCTCAAAATAAATCTTGACATTTTGAAAAATAGTGATGTGTTAGTTTTATAAAAAAAAGCAATGACTTAATCATCAAAAGGGAAACATTCCCTAGGATTCAGAGAACCTGATTCAGTTCTCATGATGTAAATGTAGAGATGGAAATGAGAAAGTCTAATAAAGTCAGCAGAATAACAGTACCATAAAAATCAGTGTCAGATCAAAATGTTACTCAAAACTGTGCTGCTTTTCATATCTTCTAAGAAGATTTAGCATTGCAACCATAAGCCTGTTTTCAAGTTCCTCATATTAATGAATTAAAGCAGAATAGAAAGCAATACAGAAATACAATTAATAGCAAGAAATGCTCAGGTAGAGGAAATTGGTGAAGAGCAAAAAAAATGTTGAAGGTTTAACCTTGTTGACATCTGTCCTTTCTTATATGACTTCCTACTCATTTCTGCCTCTAGAATAGTCTATGCTTTTCTATTGGTTTGATTGTACAATGTTGTTCTAATGGAGATGAATAAAGTATCAAGAGGTTAATGAAAATTATGTGAACTATTAAAAGTACATTTTAGTCAGTAATCTATTGTAACACAGAAATACAATTCATGAATTATTTTCTTCAACACTACATACATGAAGACAATATTAAACAGTTAAAGATGGCAATAACCTTTTTTATTTATATTACCCATATGAGAAATTCTTAAACAGGTCAAGCAAATTTAAAAAAAAAAGTGATTTCTCCCAAGCCCAGCCTTTGCATTGGACCAGTATCCCAGTCCATCCAACATAGCCATGTCCTAAATTGCATTAACTGTCAAGCTTTATCATAACTAGTTAGTAAAAAGAGCACAAAACAACAACCCTGGAAAATGGAAAATATAAGTTCTTATTCTTTCTGACATAGGCAATTGTTATGTACCTAGAATAATTTAAAGACATTTTGAAATTATATTTAAAGCATAAATAAGTGTCTATTTCTAAAGCTTAGCTGAATGATATTTCAAATCTAGTTTAGATATCCTCCAAGACAAGACTTTGGTATAAGTAAGCTACTTTTCTCATTCCTACCAAAGTCACCAAACATAAAGGCATTAACCATTACAAAAATTACTTTAAAACTTGTAGTAAAGAGGGACATTATTCATATTGATCATCATGCAGCTACACAATTAATTTTAGGTATTCTTAAAAGTGACTGCATTCAACTTTGTAGAGACATAATGTGGCAGTTAAACCTCATCAAAGGAAGAAAACCATCACCACAAGTCGTTTAAAAAAATAAAGCTCATCCTGGAAAAAAAGAAATGCGCGTACCTCATCAAGAAGAAAACCATCACCACAAGTCGTTTAAAAAAATAAAGCTCATCCTGGAAAAAAAGAAAAACTTCCCTCCCAATCAGATTCTCTTTACATAATTGTCTTTGCTATAAACCAGAAAAACTTCCCCCTCCCAATCAGATTCTCTTTACATAATTGTCTTTGCTATTATTTTAAAATGTTAATGAGGTGAGGTAAGTAGCACCATCCACATTCCATATATAAGATGATAACAGATTCTCATCTCGGTCACTAACAAGACTTTTTATGTTAAAATTACTGAATCTTTTGAAGCAGATTGAATCATTATTCTCTTAAACTCCAGATGGCTACCTTCCCATTAAGGTATTTTTCTTTATCACTCTATTATGCTACAACATGTACTGGCAGATAATGACTATTTACCTTTTTCTTTTTTTTTTCCCCAGCTTACATTTGTATGATTTCAACTGATTTTGCTGATAAAAATCTAAATCAATGTCACCTGAATGAATAGTTACTCTAATGGTTATTCTCTCTAATGTAATCCAAAGAAAGAAGGAAACTAATCACAAAGACTTTTTCTTAAAGAGATTTAAAAAAGCCCCCAAAGTCACGATATTATTCTCCATGCAAACAGCAGCTTAGTTATCCTTTTGATATCCGTTTTCTCTTCCTAACACAATCATTGACCTACCACCAAGTTTTATTTTTTTTTTCCTTGCGGTTCAAGGGACAAAAAAAATGTGTTGCATGTTGTAGCAAGTTATGTATTATTCCAGACCAGGAACAAAGGCAACCACAAAGAGAATGCAAACCACTTTGTTTTAGAGGAAGGCAACCTTAACCACCAATGCCCATCTCCCACAAAGTCCTTCTACTCCCAAACTAAAAGTCACCGGTCAAGAAGCTGCTATAGCTTCTTTCAACTGTAAGGCAAAGGGATTATACAGCATTTCCTGGGAGAAAAAAAAAAAAAACCACCGAATTACAGAAGAAGGTCTTGCAATACTATGTAATAGCACCACCTGGTGACTTCAAGTCTTGATGATAGGGAGAAAATAAGAATCTACAGTTTCAACTGCATAGATACAGATACCTCTTTTTCAACTGCTAATCCCAGTGATCTTTATTTTAATTAAAGTAGCTAATCTTCATTTGTGTAAATTGATTCCAAATATAGACAAGTTTGGAATATTATAAAAATCAGACAACAAGAGTTCAAAATAAAGGGTATGTGCTTGTCTCCAAGAACCTTCTACATGCATGTACCTAGGGACAAGACGACCTTTAGCAAAAAATTGGATACTTATGCTTAATGCTATGACATTTTCCCCACTTGATCTTTGAAAAGAATTCAAGTGATTTATCTGACATAAATTAAGTGCACTAAACAGAAGATCAGTAAATAAAAATATATCAAGGCAAGTACTAAGCTTCCCCTTATTCCCTTGTGTTTCTTCAAATGCCTAAAACTCTGGGATATGTCCTTGTAATGACTTAACTGACAATCTGCATGTAGAATTTTAAGAAGGTTCAAATGAGAGGAAGAATTGATTTAGTGCAGAAGAGCTTGGCCTTGTGTCTAAAGAAATGGGATATTATAGGTTGAGTTCAGCAAGACAAGTAGCTTTAAAATGTTGTTATTATCACTTATTTGTATTGCAGTAGCACCTTCGTAGCCAAGCCAAAGACCAGGACATATCATGCTAGGCTAGCGCAAACCATTAGTAACAGACAATCCTTGTCCAAATTACCTTAAGTTGGGCATTCACAGATTTAAAATTCAGGCACACATACAGCTCCCATCTCATACAGATATACAGCATCAAAATGTATTTGTAACAATCTTTCTGTTTCTCTTTAAACAAAAAAATGAACTAGGCTTTACAAGACAGAAATGTTGAAAATAAATGACTGTAATTAGTAAGAGAAAACTATTCACTACATAACTTCCATGTTATGCAGAACAGAAAGGCAGAATTTCAGAATGACCTTGAACCTTTAGCTGCCAAAACACACAAAATATTTTTGAAGTACAAATAATGTTGGAAAGTACAAAGTGATATATGAAAGTACAAAATGATGTATGAAAACATCATCAAGGCAATGTCTGGTTCAGACAACAGAAACATTCATTTTTCTTTATATTAATAAACAAATATGTAGGACAGAACATATTTTCTGATTCAGAAAATTCAGAACTTAATTTTTT
>NW_008794447.1:2131475-2132153 GCF_000699145.1 Aptenodytes forsteri
AAAAAAAAAAAAAGAAAGAATTAGTTTAAAAATCATCTGTGAGCATCTTTTATACTATCAGCCACTGTGTTTTTACAAAACGACAATGCTCATAGCAGTAAAACCAGAGCATAGTAATAGCAGTACTGAATAAGGAAACTATCTTCAGATTTTTGGAAAAGAACAAAATATTGCTTGCTGTCTGTTGACTTATCAAAGACTAATTCTATGAGTTAGTAATAGTTAAAAAGTCAGATCTGTGATTGCATAGATTTCTGAGGTTTACAAAGTAGAAATATCTTTCATGAAATATTTCCTTTGATTCTGAAATTTCTGGAATCTTGAACACCCTACAGAGGGGTGGGAGAGGACAAAGTCTGTTGGTTTGGACTGTTTGTTAAACTTATGACTTTGATTTTGTGCACAGAGGAATAGAGAGCTTATGAAAATAGAGAAACTGTAGAAAAAAATTCTGAGAATGTAATTAAGGTTTTTATACCAACCTATATATTTTATATAGAATCATAGCATAGTGTGGGTTGGAAGGGACCTCTAAAGGTCATCTAGTCCAATCCCCCTGCCGTGGGCAGGGGACATCTTCAACTAGAGCAGGTTGCTCAGAGCCCCCTCCAACCTGACCTGGAATGTTTCCAGGCACGGGGCATCCACCACCTCTCTGGGCAACCTGCGCCAGGGTCG
>NW_008794447.1:2133467-2136298 GCF_000699145.1 Aptenodytes forsteri
CTCATTGGGTCCCATGGACTTGTGCACCTTCAGGTGCCTTAGATGGTCTCGAACCTGATGTTCTCCCACAGTGGGCGGCTCTTCATTCTCCCAGTCCCTGCCTTTGCCTTCTGTGGCTTGGGCAGTGAGGCTTGAGCACTTAACCTGGGAAACATTTATTGTTGTTTCAGATATCCTACAGTGTATTCTGCTTGGGCTTTATGTACCCTGTTAAAAGGATTCAGGTTCCTTGTCAGCCCTGTGACACTTTGGCCAGCCTGACATGGATGTCTTGGACATACCAGGACACCTACAATGTCACTCACTACACATCTATGCTTAAGCAACTGAATCCCACCCTAACAAATAGCTGTACTTGACCTAAGGAACCTTTTCTCCCCAAGTTCTTGTAAGTCATGTTTGCTCAGAACAGCAATAGAAAAATGAACATATCAGTTGCAGTAGCCTGTCATGTTTCCATTAGCAGGAACAGATCATCATCTGGGTAGGTTATCATTGCTCCAGTGAACTCAGTGAAACTTTGATGACAATATATATGTACCACTAAAAATCTGCCAGGGACGTCTACTGATTTATTATTTACTCTCTACAGAAATAAGAATTAGGAAATAATGGCATCTCTCAGCTTGTATAATTTTAACATTCAAATAAGGGAGGCACTTTAAGGCATATTCTCATGGCACACTATATGGCGGGGCTTTAAGAAGCACAGGAAAATCTCTCAGCCAGAAAACAACAGTTGGAACACTATCAGATGAACACTAACAGCAGGAGAGGCTGGTATTTAAGGTACATTAACATGTATAGACATCTTAATCTAGAACAGCTTTTGTCAGAGTGGGGAAAATCAGGAATGTAATATGGCAACCCTTAAAACAGAGGTAACCTACAAAGCTTATACCATTAACCCTTTTCACAGACAAATATGAGAAGCAGCAGCTACTGTAGATAAGATCCATGGTGCAACCACATAATTAATACTCACATACCAGAAGTACATCTTCTATCTAGTGCGAAAACAGAAGGCATAACCCATTGAGAGAAGATAGTGTTGGGATCCTCTACCAAGTTCCTTATTCACTGCAAAACACGATGAAACACACTGCTGAGAATCCTCTACTACTTAAGGCAGGGTTTATTAGCTTTGGCACACAGCTATATGAAATTTGGATCAGAGGTTTGGTTTTTTTTTAGATCTTCTGTGTCACACTGAACAACGGGCTAGGTTTGGGAGTCCTTATCATCTTTGAAGTTTCTGATTCTGTAGATAAATTAAAATATTTAAAAATAAAACTAAGTTATGGATAGTAATATGAATAATAGTGTGACCAGTATGACTAGATCAAAGCAAAAGGCAACAACTGCTGCTCTTTTCTTTAATGAAATGCATGAAATGATGAAAAGCTGCCAAAGACTGCTTAACTGCCATTGACTACAGTCAACATATTTTACTGAGGGACAAAGATGCTCCATGAGGAAAATCTCACTTACCTTCATCTTATGTGGACTTTACCCAGTTCCAGGGTACAGCTAATGCAAGTAGTATACCTTTTCTGTAGAAAATAGATTTTTTTTTTTTTTTTTTTTTTTTTTTTTTTTTTTTTTTTAAGAGGATTGAGTGGATTTAATTGAATGCTACTGATGAAATCTGGGATATTTAACCCTGCTGGATTTCTTGTCAGCTCAAGTCACTTCATGAGTGTCTCAGACAGGTATGTGGGATTCTGGTCTCCTGCTATACAACTGACAGCCTTGGCTTGCATCATCTCCCTGTGCTGTGGGACTTATACTGCACCTCTGAGGGGCTCAGCTCAGGATCTCATCCCTTATTGTTTAAGATTGCTAGGGTCAAGCAACAATAGCAAGAGAGGAAGAGTCTTGTGAATACTCTTTTTAAATTTTCCCTTAGAGGCAAAATTACTTGTCTCAAGCGGTTTGCCATTAAAAGATTCTAGCTCTTATTTATTTCTGTCAAATGAATATACCAGGCTAAATAAGTACAAAGGAACTTTTGTATAAATAGCTTTATCAAGCAACAAACTGGAAATTAAGAGTCTCCTTCAATGAAACACAAATGCATTTCAACTTCATACTTGCTCATTGCAGCATAATTTACTGCAACAACTAACCTAGAGTGTTTTTGGTCAAGACTACTTCCTTTCCAGAAAGATGGGTTTTTCTTATGCTCAGTACAATTTCAATACTGATCTGTAGTTGTACTTTCACTTTGTGATTCTAAGTTACTTTTTTAATATTTTTTCAAACTTCATGAGAAAAACAGAAACCTATTATGCCTTCTTTACCTTCTGAGAATATCTCTGCTTCTTTCTTATTTAATATTTTCACAAAATTGCATTATGAGGTTTTGTGGTGGGTTTTTTTACCAACTCTGACTATACATCAGTTGGGACCTGAAAATCTTAACATTGCTCAGGTGCATCACACAACATTTTCTGTGTAATTGACAATTTATATTTTACACCTTGGGACTATATTTCAGAAATAAGCAAGGTCTTGAAGACTTCAAAATGTTCCAATGCATCCCTGTTTTATTCCAGACTACTTTTCCTCACTATGGAAAAATAATTGTTGATTTCTGGTTTTAATTTGACTTATATCATCTCCCAGAAAGTGGATCATCTACGGATCTTCTTAAGTCTTTTCTTACCCTGCACCCCATCCCTTGACTCTCAGAAACATCTTAAAGAAGTTTCCATCCCTAAGGATGCCAACATTTGTACTCGCTGATCAAAGCTAAACAAAACTCTTTGCAATACTAAACAGATCTAAACACTTTAGACAAGCACTAAGGTTTCCCCCCCCCCCAGCCT
>NW_008794447.1:2136397-2197741 GCF_000699145.1 Aptenodytes forsteri
TTGTCTGCTGCTTCTATTTGACATGCCCCTGTTTGGACTCCTAAAGATTATGTTCAGAGTTAGCTACACCTTACTTCATTAAAATGTATATATAATGATTATACACATACACACATATATATACATAAATACATAACGCCCTAAATCACTTCCATCTTATAACTGTCCCTATCACACAAAAATGACTGCTTATATTTTTTTAAGATATATGACTGTGTTTGGCCATAGTGTTTAATTGAGTCTGTATTATGAAGTAATATAGTTCAGCTTGTACATACTTATTTTTGTTCATTGTCCCACCAATTTTGATGTGATGATGAACATTACATGTAATTATTTTTATATATTTTATAAATCAGTGTGGAAGATACTGGATTTAATGGGGCTAAGAATATACTGTTGAAGGATCTAACTGGAAACACATTGCTGGAGGAAGATTTCCTGTTATACCACCTATGAAAAATCCACTTAAATGTAGGTATATTGATATTCTATAGTGGTAATCTTTTAATCAAAATGTCATGCAAGAGTAACTCAAATCTCAAATGATTTGCAGAAGTCAACATTTGTGTCTGTCAACTTACAATCTCATCAAAAAATACTAACAAATGTGTTAAACAGAAATCACCTTTCCAAACTGCAATAGATATTAATCACACTAATTTCCTTTACTTATTACATCTAAAAAGAGCACTTCCATAATGCTATCCAACAATTCAGGCTAACTGTTCAATCTTTATCAAGTTGATCGTGTTCAAGCTTTTCTAGCATATATTAGCACAACAGTACTTTTGCTTGGTCCTCTGGCACTTTCCTCAGTGTTTCAAGCTTTGATAAATATCTAAATGACATTCAATGGTTTTGATCTACTTGGGAACAGTTTGCCTAATCCCAAAGATTTAAAATTACAAGATTAAATTGTTTAAACTCCTTTCAAGTTACTAATGGAATACAACAAATACAGAACTTGGATTTCAAATCTACAACAGTTCTTTGCAAGTAGCCTTATGTGTAAAGAAAAAGCCAATGATCTTAATGAGGTTCAGCCAGCATACGAATCAGCCTACGATATGCTTATTGCAGATCATCTGTATAGGATTTTTCTCTTTCCGTCTTACTTTTATTTTCCTACTATGCTATTATTTATTTCCTACTTTTTTTTTCTTTTTTTGATGTGGGAAATACTGAATTTCAAATTATGAAAGTTCAATACACACACAAACATTAAAATTCCAGAAGGTTTTTGCTCCATATAAGGAATAAAGTATTTGGTTTTAATTTTTGTTATATATTTTATTTTTATATATACCATGTTTGTACTGTTGCATATTTTCTTATAATATTTCATTCTATTTTTATTCCATATGTTAAGGAGAAAAATACAGATTTGTATGTAAAAAAGCAACACAAATTCTAGCCCATAAATTGAAACAAGTCCAAACTGAACTTTAAAAGCTTTCAAACAAACGAGCAAAGCAAGACAGGTTTTTTTAACAGCCAATTTCCATTTTGCATACATTTATACTCCCTGAATCAAGCTGAGATTGGAAGTAAAAGCACTGAAATATCACAACAAAACTTATGCCTGTAGCTGTGCCAGCACGACCTGGAATGGTAAGTACCAATGATTTTGGGAGAGAGCCTATTCTCACAAAATTAGTTCAAGCCAGTTCTCAACATTTAGTAAGCTCATAAAGTTCAGAAAATGTATTTTTATTTTTCTGAGCATGTGTCTGAAGCAAACCTTTTCAAGTTTTTACATTCCCAAGATTTAGAGGCTTCCTGGCCCCAGGGCAATCAGAAAGAAGTGTGCAGATGGACAAAGATACTAGGAACTTTTCTTCTCCTGGTGCTTCATCCTCAGTCCCTCAGAACGGGGCATTCCCACCTGCAGCTCAGGCAGGGCATGCAACCCTCATGAGGAGGAGTAATTAGTGAGTGTAATTAATCTTTCTTCTTCTGTTCCCTAATAACAGGTATTACCCTACCAATTATTTGGAGCTGTGAATATCCACAACTAACCCAACCCAATTCTAACAGCAAAAGAGCAACCAAACAAAGGAAGAAGAGGGGGGTGACGGGGTAGAAAAAGAAAAAACCCATCTACAGCCAGTACAGAATGAAGTATCTCCAGCTATTGTCATAAGTATTTTGGGAATATCTTCAATGACAGTTTTTCTGTCTTCTTCACACCCGCTATTACTAAAATAGCAAATCTGTAAGGCATGAGATGCAAGAGCAGATGCTCTTGCAATCCAAAGGAAGAAGAGGGGGGTGAGGGGGTAGAAAAAGAAAAAACCCATCTACAGCCAGTACAGAATGAAGTATCTCCAGCTATTGTCATAAGTATTTTGGGAATATCTTCAATGACAGTTTTTCTGTCTTCTTCACACCCGCTATTACTAAAATAGCAAATCTGTAAGGCATGAGATGCAAGAGCAGATGCTCTTGCAATAGCCTGGAAATAGACTGCTTCTCAAAACTCAGCCAAATTGGAAGTTGCTTTAAATCTGGTAATATGGTAAAATACTTTTCCACTCCAATCTTGTCATTTCACGCTATCTGAGTCAGCTTAAATTAGCTCATGACAGTGGAGAAAAATTACATTCTCATGATCATTCAGGCCAAGATTATGCCCGTTTGGGACTCTCCGCTGACCACAATTTTTTATCACATGGAATCTTGTTAACATCTATCCCAGTATCAGCTGTCCTCCCTGAAAGCATGAAGAGTAGATAGTAAAAGTGGTCTGGAGTGCATCATGCTCAAGGCATCCTAAGGAGCACAATTTAGATAGAGCAACCCTTAAAGGCTAAATTGAGAATGATCAGGAAGAAAAGCTAGAAAAAAAAAGCGTAGAAAGATGGCGTGAGTGACTTTCAGGTCACCATATGTTTTTTCAGAGTAGCTGACAGCTTGCCGCTGAATATCCTCCCAGTTTCACTGATAATACTCCATTTTTGCAGGATTTGGGGTAGGGATCAGGAGAAGTGGGGCGGGGGGGAGTAGAGATGAGGTAGTCTTTCAGATTATTTTCTTTGAGATATCTAAGACTTTTTCTAAATGAAGGAGTTATTGAGAAATAGGGTAAAAGTGTGATTTTGGATTGCATGAAGTATTCCTCACTGCCTTCCTACCTAAATGCTCTTAAATTGCACATGGTTAGAATCAGATGTGTGCGTGCATGCCCAGTCTGGCTTGGAGACATGGCTGGTACACTTCTGAGGAGGAAGGGAGAAGGATCACACTTTGACCTGTGGGGAGCCAGGACATAGCTGTACCACACCCTCCTCTGCTGCAGGTCTCCTTTTGGGCACAGCCCCATCCGGTAGCACGTTGTAAAAATGTTCTAAATAACAAAAGCCAGAAATACTATTGGTGTGAAAGAAGAACTGCTCACCAAAAGAGTTAGTAAAAAATAGTTATTTCAGGCATATTTACTCACTAAGACAAAACCTGAAGAGTTATGAAGTTTCATAAAACAAGTAACTAGAAAAAAAAGATCTAAATTGCCAAGCTCTCAGCATATGACTAAATTAATATCTTAACGATAATGGACAAGCTCATTCACTAAAACTTAAATAACTCAGAAAAATAAACCACCAATATGCAAACATACAGCACAGAAACAAATACACAATATCACAAGCTGAATACATTCATCAAGCAATGTCTGTGAGTTTGGAAAACACAGGAAAGCAAGAGTAAGACAGTTATCGAGTGTTCAGAGCACTACCTGCCAGATAAAAGCAAAATAAACTTTCTTTGGGGACATCTCTAAATTAATGAAGTGAGCTTTTGTAGTTTACATTAGATTTTAATTTTTAATTTTATTTTATATTTTTTAGTTTCTTCCCCAAACCCATCTGCCATATAGTCAGATTCTGTGGTCATCACACACAGATTCTGTAAAATCAAAGTACAGATGGTGGTTTATTACAAAATAACATAGGAGGCTTAGAATAGATGATACATTTGGTCATTTTTGCACATAAACTCCCTGATTAAGTATGAAAAATGTGAACATTTGTTTATCTTGGAAAAACTGCTATTACTTGTCAAGCATGACCAATTAGGTATTTCTAAACTATTATCCATATAATTAAGAAAAACAGCCATCTGTAAAGTCAGAAGTTTGCATCTCTGTTTTTTCTGTGTTTGGTTTTGTGGTTGTTTCCCCCCATGCCCTATTATTATAAATGTAATTTCTCTAGTCTGTTTTATTCATAAAACAGTAACAGAAAAAGCACAGAGAATGCTGATTGCAACAGGTCTATGGAAATTTCCTTAACTTTTTCTTCCTTGTCTCTTTTTGTTTTCTCCCCTTTTAAAGACAGATGTTAGCTGGAAATAAGGAAAGAAAATGAGGTGGCTTCTAAGAAATATTTATATTTTTCATCCTCTGCAGCACTTAATGGATGCACAAGACCTAGATAACAAGAAGAAAAAAAAATGAAAGCTTTTTATATTTTTTCACTCTTTCTTGATTGTTTGAGTTTCAAAATTGAGAAAGTAAAAATGCCATTTACTTCTAGATTCATGGCTAATGCAAAGCTTAGCCATAGAAATGTAGCAAGCAAGACTAACTGCAGTTTAAGTTGATGTAACAGTGTCTGTAAAATGCAGGCGGGATCAATACAAAGCTATTTAGACCTTTTTAATACAGCATTAGAATTAAGGTGTGGGCTAGGGATGCTCTCTCTGTATGCAGTTTCACCAACTCAGAAATTCTCTTAAGAAACTTAAGAAAAAAAACCAAACCAACTTGTCTCTGCAGGCGTAATAGGCACTGGTATGAGAAAAAACACTGAAATTAAGTCTGAATGCTCCAACACCACCCTCTATAACCAGACCATTCTCATACAGCATTAGAATTAAGGTGTGGGCTAGGGATGCTCTCTCTGTATGCAGTTTCACCAACTCAGAAATTCTCTTAAGAAACTTAAGAAAAAAAACCAAACCAACTTGTCTCTGCAGGCGTAATAGGCACTGGTATGAGAAAAAACACTGAAATTAAGTCTGAATGCTCCAACACCACCCTCTATAACCAGACCATTCTCATTGACATTGTTTTTGAATCAGTTCAGAGGACAACTTTGATTAGAAGATAGGAGGCTCTAAGAGAAGAATCTCCATAGTTTTAAAAGGATTTAGTAAGGCCATATTACTAGACATGTAATCACAAAATCATAATTTAGGTTAGAAGGGACCTCTAGAGGTTGTTTAAGTCATCTTGCTCCAAGGCTGCTCAGGTTGCTCAAGGCCATATCCACACAAGTTCCGAGTATTTCCAAGGATGGAGATTCAACAAATTGAACAACCTGTTCCTGTGTTTAACAACTGCCTTGGCAAAAACAGTAAAACAAATACAAACATACTAACCACACAAATCACCATCACTCCTTGTATCTTCTCTAAAGTTCTTGTGTTTCAACTTATGTCCATTGCCTCCTGTGCACCTCTGAGAAGGGTCTGTCTTTATTTCTCCACACAGTCCCATCAGAAAGCTGTAGACAAAACCCATATCACCTCTTGGGCCAAATCTTCCCCAGGCTGAACAAGCCTTGATCCCACAGCCTCTCCCCATAGGGCAACTGATCAACCTCTTCCATGTCCTTCATCACCAAGTCATCTGCCATCATTGAACAACAAGCCCACATTTTCCTCCACCTTTCTCTTGCAGCTAATGTACTTAACAGAGGCAATTTGTATCACACTTCACATCCCTTCCTAGTTTCATGACTAGTAGAATTTCTGGCTTTCCTAACTCCGTCCTTGCATGCCCAGTGTCTCCATACTCTTTCCTGGGTAACCTCTCCCTGCTTTCACATTCTGTGTACTTCCTCTTTGTGCTGAAGCTCAGTCTCCTGTTTCCCTGAACAGTTATGATTCAAATTATAAACTCATTTTTACCACTTTGTCTCAAGACATTTTTTGTTATTTTCTGGACAGTTGAAGCTTAGCAAGCTAGAATAGTCCCATTCTAAGACACTTCAGAAGTTCTACACTTACCGCTAGAAAAATATCTGCAGACATACAGGCAACTGTATTTAGGGTTGGAAGATAGTGACTCATTGTAATGTGATATGCTGAAATCTTGAAGAGCCATCAGCTGAGAAGTAAAAAGATTGTTATTAGGAACAGCAGTATTAAATGAGTTAGCTTTGGAATAATGTATGTCTACACAGAAAACTTTGTTTTGCAGAGCGCTGAACCAGTTACTTCTAGCGTTTGAAGCAGAGATAGCTTTGATGCCTCATTTCCTTATGCTTATTTTCAGAAGAGCTGACGTAGAGAAGGCCTTCTGAGCAATGGAGAACCAATACCAGAGATTAGGCCTTGTGGGAAAAAATAAAAATAAATATATATGTGTGTGTATATATCTCTCTCTCTCCCCTCAGGATAGAATTCCTAAGTTTTGAATGTTTCTAGGTGAAAACCATATATTGTTTTCAATACCTTTATTAATTTTATCACCCAAAACTGCTACATACATTGGTATGTCCAACGAAAGATGCATTTTGATTTTAGCATCAGTCTTGTGCAGTTAATATTGAAGAATACAAGCTGCAAGTTTACATAACATGTCTACAATATCTCCTTAAGAAAGAAAAATACAATCACTGTATAGCATCAGATCATGGCGATTTTTGTCACACGCTGTCAAAAACAATTTAACTAGCACTATTCTTTCCAGGATTCTTATAAATTTATATAGTGTAAATAAAAAGTTTCAAATTCCTGTGCTTCATTGGCACAGACTGTTCCTATGACACTATAGAAGTTTGAAGGGAGATGTGCCTTTAAATATCCCTCCCTTCTTGCTCAATAAATTGAGATACAGAGGTTAGCATTTACTATGTATTAAAAGCAGTTCATTAAACAATCCAGAGTAACGGCTTGGAGTTTAGTTGGTAGCTATTAGCAATACTGTCTGTGAAACAGCTGCTTGATTTAATTGGCAAACACTAGTTCCTTTCATTTACAGACAGAATTGGAACCCCTCTGCTTGCCAACAAGCTAAAGACTGTACCCATTCTAAAACAGACACTATTTAACCTGCCATATAATTAACGCAGAAAAATCCCACCTCACAGTCAGTTTAGCCTCTGTGCATTAAAAAAATGCTCAGCTGACAATCTTGGCTAACAGAAACCACTTTGAAAGATTTTTCTCACTTTGATTTGTTCCTGTGCCTCACACTTCTGCTGTATAAAGCACCAAAAAGTCAGTTGAGTCAAATGTTGAAGATGATAGGTTAAATGGGGTGAATCAATCATGAAGTATTAGGTAACAGGGATGTGAATGGCGACTGATGCAATTCTATTGAACGGTGAGACACAACCCAAATTTCTTTGTGAGTTTACTAATGGTCTTTCTTCCATCCCGCCCTTAGCTGTTCTTATAACTCAATGTTTTCTTCATTAGTGGAGTATTTTCTCTTTGTCCCTGCAGACAATGCTGTCATTGTGGTCACTATGTAAAATTTAATCTATGAAGTGAGGAAATTCTCTATACAACTTGAGCTAAAACACATAAACCTTTAAACTACACTGGTGACTTTGACATATTTGAGAGAGAAATATATCTATCTACGGTTCTGTTAGGAATATTAACTCTTGTCATCAATGAACGATGATGTAGAAAATTATAAACATTCCTTTAAAAGATTAAAGATAGAAATATTTTTAACTTTACAATCAAATTTCTGTTCCTTTAAGTACATAAGCAAGTACATATTGTTCTGCATACATATCTACTGTGACCTTGAGAAACAAACAAACAAAAAAGTATGTATGCACCTAACTAGGCAGCAGCTGCTTAGAGTGAGAATACAAGAACAGAGCAAAGTTTTAGCGATACTTCCCCATGTAGAACTATCCAGACCACAACGGTGAGCAGCTTCGGGACTTTCTGAGACAGATGTCCCATTCGCTCTTCTTTAGTCTTAAAAATAGGCATATAAAATTAAAACCAGACAATATCTTTCATACATTCTGTTCGCTGTTGCCATATCAGGAGTTACCCCAAGATATGCATCTCTTAAATGCAACTTTCCTGAAAGGGAAAAAGTTATTGGGAGCAAGTTATTTATGCATTTTCATAGAAGCGATGAGTGTTTAAGGAACCATCATGTTCACAACACCACAGCAGAAATGCATGCAAATTCTTCAGCCAATTAATGCACAACTAACATACAACGTACATAAAGGAAATGTAGATAATACTTTTGTTATTACAATGCCTTTGAAGTGTTGCATCGTCATTACAACATGCAGAGATGCTAATTTTGTGCTGCCTTTGTACTCCTGCGTAGGAGGCAAGTGTGCTGAGTCTTCACTAGAGCAAGTCTAGAAACAGTACAGAATAATTCTCACCATTATGAAAACTTCCTCACTCAAACATGCTCATATTAGAAATGTAAGTATTTTGTACCCAAGTTTAACCTCCAGGACTCATTACATTGTAAACATCCTTCTTGAATTAGATTTAATTTCACATCTTTAGTGTCCCAAGCTTTTGCCCATTTCTGGGATCAGTGTTTTTGACCTCCTTCCCATTGATAACAGCCTCCAGCTGGGAGGTTATCAGCAGAGTCTGACAGGATGGGAACAGAAAGGAAACTTCATATTTAAAAGTGAAAATGGAATGCAATATTTTCTTTTGAACAGAACTTATCATGTAATTGAAGAAGCAAATTTCATCTATGGCTTCTGCTAACTTCTGTATAGTTCCCAGTCTCCTGTCTCACAGAATAGACAGCTAAATCTCCCTGCAGGGCTGACTACAATCTGAATATGTCAAAAAGACAACCAGGGACCATTTAATCATTGCATTTTCTTTTAAACAGCATTACACTAAAATGTACAAAGAGGCATCTGTCTGTCATTCCTTTCAACATCACTACAGGCCTCAGACTCACACGTTTCAAGAACAGCGCTGTCTCCCCTGAGGGCTATTACATACTTCAAAATCTACAAAGCAAGACCTAGGTCAGGAAAACAATATTTATTTTAACAAAAAAGGCTTTTTTCTCCCTCTAACGTTTTAGATTACTTAGGTGAAAGCCTATATATACATTCAACAAATATTTTGTTGACATAATTATTGCAATTAGATTTAATTTTCTTTTAATGCTATTCTGCCAAGCCACATCTCTTCCTCTAGGAGTTTCAGACTATTGCATACTCATGAAGGCGTTTATCATGCTCCTCAGTAAGTTACAGACTATTTTCAGAGAAAATTCTGATATTGTTTACAATCATTGATTCAATAGATTCTAAATCAAGTGTAATCATCTGTTTAAAAAAGAGCTTAAAATAAAACCAGTTTCCAATGTCACTGTGTGCTGATGGACTACACAGCTGTTGCACCTTGCATTGTGCACTGACGTACAGTTCTAAGTGAAAGCCTGCAGGGATCCATGAAAAATTACCAGGGTTTTCATTTAAACTATAATTCTACTGGACAGCAAGGTCAGAAATTGTGCTTCAAAGGCAGAATGAAAAAGTAGGAAAATAATTCAAACGCATTTAGAAGGGCATAAAATATAAACATTTTCTCTTTTTAATACATGTAAATTTAGCATGGATTATGATTAATATAAGGATTATATAATTATTTTGAAAAAGACAAAAATTATTTCACCTTATGCCCAAATCTCTCTGACATGTTGTATACTGATGCTTGCAACATTGCCACTACAGTGCATGTAGGTGTGTTTTTCTTGGTTTATGAACTCCTCTAAAGCCTCAGCAGTCCCACCATAGTCCTTAACAATATTAAGATTTATTATAGATTTCATACTGATGTTCATTTCATACTGTTATGTTCATCACATTCCACTTTTCCATAACACTTTTGTAAATAAAGCCAGGACTTTAAGTACCTTCCTGCCTACTTCTATATATTCATATACTGATTGCCACCTATACCGGTAATTTTGAGTCTGGTCTTAGCCCCTGTCACACACCTTTGAAGTCAGAGGCAGACCGCACCCCTGGCATGCATAGTCATGGTCAGGCTAAAATATTAGAGGGCAGAGGAAAATCACATTAAAATTACTACTCTCATGTTTAATACTCTTAAAATTAATAATCGTACATGTTAGGGAGCAGAACAGGAACTCAGGAGTTCAGGAGATAGAGAGAAGACCCGCGGAGCTCAGAGTACCCAGAGCTGGCACAAAAGGAAGAGGTGACTAATATACAGAAAATCTGGAATAAAAACTACTGTTCTTACATAGTGTAATTTCCTATCAGCAAATACTATATAGGAACCCCTGCAAAATACATGCCATACCTTCCTCTTGTAGCTGATCTTCATAAAGGGTGACAATTTACAACTTCTACTGCTTATGAATCTTGTTAGCTGAATAGAAAGAGGTCTGAACTGTTGACCAGACCCCTCTAAATGGTAGCTGCATGGGCCTCTATACTGTCCCCCATGATAGCCGTTCTGAGTTTCTTTCAATTTACTTTTTAACAAACATAGCAAGTTACATGCAAAAACTCTGTTAAAAGGTCATTAAGTCTGCAAAGTCAAGCACTGAAAAATGAAGAAATGCTAGAATTAACACTGACTGTGCATTTTGAATTCCCTGTACCCCCCTGTGTGTATGCATTTTGATACAGTTTTTTATTACTTAATCGCATTTTGTGTTGGATGGACAGCGCTCCAGGGATGAATCAGGGCTGCATAGTGAATGAGGCTGTCATCTGTGGGACTTTTGCCTTAGTTGATATAAAAATTGGAAGGTAGCAACTGAATATACAATAGTGATTCACTAGGAGCACAGGTTTGATAAGTAATTTAGCATTCAGCCAGTACTATGAGTACTATGATGTTGGTCACTATACTGACATGGAGAAAGTAGCAGTGCGTAATCTCTCATTGCAATCTCTCATCTTCTTAATAAGAAAGATGTAACATGAAAATGAGATAAATGGATTAAGATGAAGGAAGGAAAAACAATAAGATGCAGACAGAAGTTAAGCAATGAAGAGCAATAATCATAATCAGACTGTTACAATGCTTGTTTACATGCAGATAGTAATGATTTTTTTTTGTCTGTAAGAAAATAAAAGTACAATTTGCTAGCACTATGTTGTTCAAGTTTGCCATATGCATTGGAAAGTTGGTGGGGGTTTTTTGAGGGGTGGGGTTGGAGTAAAATAAGATATTTTAAAAGCATATTTTGACTTCTGAAAACAAGTCTACACCTTCATAGAAGAGAACAGCAATAACTCAGAGGGTAAATTCCAATTACGGTAACTTGTATTCTGAAATCAGAATCTTAACCTTTGCAAAGGTTCATATGAAACATTTACCAGCTGAATTAATCTTGACGCTATGGGAGAACCTCAAAAAGTTCAGCATATAACAATGTCTGTGAACTTCATTTTGCAAAACTGACGGAAAGTCTAGGGGCAATAGCATTGTAATACTTTCCCATTTCAACAGCCAGTGACTAGCCTATGTGCCATGAAGACAGAGGCAGAACTTTCAACATGCGGGTGGAAGCCAAAACAGAAAGACCTAATTTCAATTTCCCAGACTGCCAACAGAAACAATAGTTAGAGCTGGAAATAATTTGTGCCATCTTATCTTTATGAGTAATAAAAAACTAGGACACCGCAGGATCCCCCAGAATACTCTTACTCAACAACAAATTGCTCTAAGGGATATGACAGTAGCCATCTCAACTGCCTAACGCTCCCTTCTTTACTCCACTGTGATGCTGTGCATAGTATGGGATGGTAGAGCTAGAAGTGGCAAGGCGGATTTCATGGGTAGTGTAAAAACCAAAACAGAACAACTCCCCCAAACCCAGTTATTGCAGGACTAGATGTCTTCCTAATTTCCAACTTGTAATCTAGCACAACATAGCACAAGTCAAATTTGAGCTACATAAAAATGAGGAAATTATGTTAGTTTGACACTAATATCACATTCAGATAACTGAGATGTATCTAGAATAGTATAAGATGCTCTGAACTGGCTTATTTGTCCCATGAACAACTTTCAGCAAATAGTGAGCTGCTTCTTGAATACATTATTTTTCCTCATAGTTTTCTCATATTACATGTCAATACATCTCCTAATACTTTAAAGCACTTTATTATAAGAACCAAAGATCTGTATCATTAGCAGCTTTTTTTTTTTTTTTTTTAAACCTTAAATTCTCTGCTTTTTTAAAGGTTACAATATCCTGAGATTCTGGAAAAATGAGTCATCTGCATATTGATCTTACAGTTTTTCATAAAACCTATGGTAGAAAGTTCTTAGGTAAATTAGACACTGAGCAAAATTATTTAGGATCAATCATCTGAAATGGGGTCAAGCCTATGAAATTCAAACTTCTGTGGCAGAACTATTAATTGACAGAGCTTGTGAGAAGAGTAAGGATCATTTTGATTTTCTGCAAAGGGAGAAAGGTTAATGGGATATATTTTGTACAACGTATGAAGTACTACACTCAGTTCAGAGTGGCACTAAAAGAAAAAAATGTTTTGGATAAATGTTAACGTTACTCTCACCATATATAGAAAAAATACACAATCATGAATGTCCTTGATTAATCTCCTAATGATGTTTTTCTTTTCTCCTTGCATTGCTTATGCAATGTTATTTTTGAGTGCATTTATTATTGCATCGTATTTATTCTTCACCGATATCTCCTTCAAGAGTCTCCTCTCCCTGATTAGTAATTAAGGATTTTGTTCTCTTTATATATAGGTGTTGGTTTGGTTTGTTTTTTTCCCCTCCCTAAGACAAAGTTTTAACTTGAAGAAATGAATGAACTTCAGATAATAACTGGGGAGCTGAATCTGTTGTAGCTTTGGAGGACTTGTTTTGTGGACTCTTAATTAGTATAGAGTAGAACAGTTTTTCTCCTTTAAAACAATTACTGAAATTCATGATGAAATAGAATAATGCAGTCAGTATGTCAAAGATGTTCCTACTTCCTGTGGCAGACATGTGGAAAGCAGGAGAAAGACATGAGTAGTGATACAAAATGAAACAAATCTGTACTGATCACCAGGCCAGATCTGTAATGCTGAGAAAATGAATCACTGCTTAGAAACTAGCTAAACTTTGAAGGACCTTGGGTAAAGGCTATTAACTGAGTACATATAGCATATCTGCATAATGATACAAGTGTGATTTTTCTATCCCAAATTAGAAATATAAACTTTTTTTTTTTACAGTTGTTGTGGAGATATTACAGAAATTAGTATATGTTATTACCAGAAAGAAAACTTGGGGGGGGGGGAAGCAGCTCAGTTTAGGTTTTGGTTTAATGGGAATTTAAGGATTTCTACAGAATTTTTTTTTCAGTTTGGAAAGCAAGAGAAACAAGAAATTATTACATCATATTATTTGAAAAAATATTTTGAAAAATGGATTTTTTTCTTCAGTTTGATTTTTTCTCAGAACTAGAGGCTTAACTAAATTAACTTATTTTTCCTTTTCTTCTCAAAACAAAACAAACGTCATTGACACCGAGATGCAGGTTTCATTTTTGTAGTATCTGCATCTTTTCATAGAAAACTATGCATGTTTATACCTCTATTATGAGTATTAAGTTCTGAATATTATGTTCTGAACATGTGTCCAATATCTTCTGAAGCTGTTATCACATGAAGTTGAAATTTTGTTTCTTGAATTTACACCCTAAGCATTTCACCATCAAAATTTGTTCCCAGAACTGAATAAGAAAGCTGTAGAAAATGAATGACAAAATGAGGAAGACATATGCATCTCCCCCCCTAGAGAATGTGGCTACCTTATCTGCTATACCGAGCACACGTACAACACACTGACATTGTCATTCCCATTTCGAAATCAATAGGTATATACCTATATCACCAAGGACATGTGCTGGAACCTCTTCCCTCCTCACATTAGCCTTCGTCAAGCTGCTTATGGTTGCAAAGATGCCAATCAGTTTCTGAAAGGGAAATTCACTGCATGCCCATAATAGCTTCACAGGCCAAGTCTGCCAATCAATACAGACATCTTGCCGTGCATTTCACTTGACTCTGTCAATTTATGCTGATACATGGATGAAGATCACTGACCAAGTCTGTGAAAAAAAAAAAAAATAGGGTGGACTTGTTAAAATAGTGCTTTTTAAAAACCCTTTCACCTTAGCAAATGACATCTTTAACAGCCCAGTAACAAATGGAAGTTTTAATCAACTGAAAGTCATCCATCTCCTTAGGATCAATTTGAAGTTTATTGAAAGTCCTGCTTATTGAAGTCTAGATGCCATCTTCAGAGACAAAAGGTTTTCAAAAGTCCTATTTCTTCTATTGAAAATAGAAACATACAAAAGTAGAAACCTAAATGTTGCATTCCTTAAGACATAGCTAAATTATTAACTATGTAACTGAGAAATTGAGACTTGGCAAACATGACCTCAGGACTGAGCACATGTAAATAACTGGACAGGCTTATTTCGCAAAGATTTTACAAAGCTGCAAAACAGATGACAAATCTGTTTTGTCACTGAAGGACTTGCTGGCACTTATGCAAAGTGAGTAGAAAGTATTCCCAAAGCACAACGTATCAGACACTCATTTGTAGAAGGCTACTGCTTAGTGGTCACTTCATGTGATTTAATATGGGAAAATTAGGTTCAGGGAATTTTCATATATTCTCTTTTTGCTGATCCAGATTTGTTACCATCCTGTTTGTAACACAATAACTAGCTGTTCATGCCACAGGCTATGAACAGCAGATGAGATTGAGGTTTTAAAAAGAAAAGATCCTGGTTTTGTATTAATTTTCTTTTTGAAGGCTGAAAAAGCAATAAAGTCTAGAAAATGTGAATGTATCCAAAGAAAATGTTTATAAAGAGAATATTTTTCAAACTCATCTGCCATCTGTCAGCTGACAATGATTAATTGTGTGCAGGCTGTGATTAGGAATAATCAGTGTTTTCAAAACAACAAATAAAAAAAGCATTAACAACATAGCATTATAATAACATAGGTGTACTGAAGGCTATGCTCTTCAATTTTTCTTCTCGGGAACAATGAGTTAGACTAAGAGAGCAGATATCACCTACGGGCTCTTTTTCCTAGGAAACTTGTCTTTCTCCTTGTCTTCTAGAGGCAGACAATGTATTTTTTCAATTGACTAAGGAACCAGCAGGATTCTATTGTTTGTCATAGAGCTTGTCTGCTGAGAGAAAGAAGCTCAAGTGAATCTACATTTCTTTTTTAGTGATTCAAAAGAACGTGTTACAAGACCATCTGTTAGTTGCATTGACTATCCAGTCAGCATCTATTTTCAAAACTACTTGTTTGGCAATAGATATCACAAATACTCTCCTTGTTAATGTTGCATGTCAAAAGCAAAGATGAAGGCGGCAGATAGTTCTGCTGAGAAACATAACCAAACATAAAAAAATTCAACTCTGAATGTTTCTGATGAACTAGACGAGCAGCATTCAAAAGACATCATCCATAATCTCACCAACCTAAATGGGAGCTATAAGTAGTAATGGACTCTCAGGCAAGGTGTACTACACTATGATGTGTGTTGCTTTTCTGGTGGCAACTAAAGTCAACTAAAGAGACTACAGCTGGCATTCAGAGCGTAGAAAGTAATTTGAAAAAAATGAACAGTTTCACCTAAAAATGACGTGTGACGTAGTAGCAATTTCTAATATAGCATCTGGAGTGGAGAAAAAAAAAAAATCTGTTTTTCTTCTGTATGAGGGAGAGCAGTAACTATAGAAATCAATTCTTACACCTTATTTGTAAGTTGAGGGATACTTTGAAAGAAGATTACCTAGCTGCAGTATTTTCATCAGATCATTCTGAAGAATGTCTTAAAACTACTCTCCCATTCTAATAGTTAAAACTAAACTCTAAAATCCAGTAATAGATAATGTCTTTTACTGAATGTATACGATGATATTAGTCAGAATATAATACAGGGAGATATATTCCATATCCTACATATTTTGTTAATGGTGTATCTTTTACTCATTTATTTCTTAAAACACTAATATTATTATTTGAGCTGCAGATGTATTCAACTTCAGTTAAGTCACAAATATAACGTTCTTCCTGTCTGCTTTATTCTGCTTGATCTATTTTCTTGATTTTAAATAACATATTTTGCATTGCTTACTACGGCATCTTTCTAGGTATTTTCATCATAAATTCACTATTTTGTACCCTTCAGACAAGCAGTACAAGTATGCAGTGGCAGCTACACATGCAATGTTGATGTTTTCTGTTTCTTACCTAAACTGTTTTCTGGGGAGGATACAACACAAAATTATTCCATACAGTTGAACATATTGCTAAAAAAAAAAAATAAATAAAAAAAACCAAAAAGAAACAAAACCCCAAAAAACCCCAAACAAAGCAACCCCAAACAAACATGTTGTAGACCTTTAGGGCCAAAATGAAATTCTGTGAGGATTTCTTTAACCAAACATATTTCAAAAAGTGCGTATGTTCTGTCTCCCGTCCACACTTTGAAAGATTATCCTCTCTTTGCCCATTTTATTTGTCAGTTCATCAGTGTTCCTGCCCTATAGCCCTGAACGGTTCCAGTGCTAGAGCAGCACACTGAATTCTGATGGTGAAGAAAGAGGATTTAACTCTGTCTCCATGAGTTAGAACACACTTTAACTACACGTTACAGTCTATAGTCTCATGATATCACATTCAACAACATAATTAGAATAACTGTAGCAGCAGGAAAAAAAAAATCAAATAAAGTTAATCAATATTCAATTTTTGAGATATGGATTGAATCCTGCAAGTACTTCCCATAGTATCAGAGAAAATGATAGGCAACATTGGCTATGTCTAAATTGGGAGATCCAAAATCATTACCCCAGACACATGCCTGTTAGATCTTCCTTCGCAGCTATACACTTCTTATAGCTCCCAGGGTGTGGTGCCGATCAGATTAGAATAGCTCTGCTATATACTGTTCAGTATGACATATGTTTTGGGTTTTATTCTGCCTTCCACATGTTTTTGAAATTTCTATATATTCAGCTGTTCTCCCAACCAGAGAAAGTCTTCAGGATTAATAGGCTCTGTTACTCTAGAGAGCTTTCCTAATCGTTAAACACTTTACTCAAGGAAGTCTGAAAGGTGATGGGGTATATCAAAACCATTTACGCCATGAATCACATACAATGTGACCTTCTATTACAATGTAAAAAATTGCAGTAAAGTGAAAATTTCTATTGTCCAACCGCTTTGTAAAGAATTCTGTTTCAGTCTTTACATCTTGAATTTAATTTGCTTAAAAATATGCATGGTTGTTGTTCAACAGTTAGTCTAAATTGGCACCGCAGGCTCTGGGGAGTACACATAAGTTTTTCAAAAAGGTTAAGCTATCGCATTTAACAATAGCTGATTTATAATAACTCCCAGCTGAAACATACTGAATTCCTGTAATCTATAGTCTGTACTATAGGATATAATGACCTCAGTTTACAGCATTCTACTGTGCCTATAGGAAACTAGAAAGGGAAATACATTTCCTTGTTAATATTAGCTAAACGTTGACTACCTGCATGTTTAAAAACAGCTTCTTACCTCCTTACAAGATACTCCCACTGTGAAATGCACACCTTTCAGTCACTAATTTTGGATTTCTTCCCTAACAAATGCCTGCAAACACACACGAATCAAATAACCTGCTCCTATGTAAACAGGTTTAAAAGATTTTTGTGTTTTAAAATGATACAAAAATTGAATCTGGATTTTTGCAGATGGACATACATTGAACATACATTTTTATTACTTTACCATATCATACAGCATCAATCAAGTTTGAGAGGCGATTTCTTTAAACCAGTTATTCAAACACATGCCAAGAGAATCAAATACTCTTTCCATCATTGCAATATTTGTCCTGAAAACAGACACTCACAAAATCCCTTTCTTGTTTTTCATTGAAATATGTTATGAATACATAGTATTGGGTTGTTAATAGTTAATGCATTAGCTAGGGTTAATACTTTACAGTATATTTAGAATGCAATAGTTTGCCTAGCTATTTCCTCTTACTCACCCATTTTCCTACAAATACATACATTTTGAATGTTGAATAGTTTGCTTCAGGGTTTCTCATCCTTTGAATATTGCTCTTTTCTAGTGTAGGTGTTAGTCTAGACAGACAGCTAAAATCAAATAAAGAAGGAAGATAATGGCACTGAGGTCTAACTTATACCAGGAATATCCCAGTAATTGGTAGGAATATGAGAATACAGCTATTTGAAAAGTAGTATTTTCTGCTCCTCCTCTTGGTGTGACTTCTAAAGTAAGTACACAAATGCAAGAACCCACACATACAACGTTTGGTTGCCAGAGTACCACTCTGTGCCCATACCTGGAGAAGCATATAACCTTTGAGTAAGTTTAACATAAGACTTGCAGAAATATGCAGAGAGGAAAATTTTAAAGAGTTAAGTTTAATAAACAAGAAAACACAAGGAGCAAAGAGAAACAGAGGAGAAAAGTGAAAGGAAACGGGAAGAGAGCAGCAGCTGTGTCAGGACACACAGTCCCAGAGCAGAGGGATTCTAGCTTCTTTCACAAAGTTTGCCCTAAGAGAAAACATTGCAAATCACATCTCCTTGACCTAAAAGAACACCAACTTTTCCTAGGCCCTACACATTGAAAAGATTTAAGTTGCGCAGAACAAACTTTGCTTTTTACAAATCTCTACACAGGAGTTATTATATATTTGTCAACCCAAAATAGCCTTTATTTGCCACATCTAGGTACAGAGGCTAGATTTGTGCGAGGTAGCTATCTCAACAAAGTGTTTTGTTGATATATTTGCTGTCCTCTGAGAAACAGCTGTTTCAGCTTCTTTCACTGACACACGAGCGATAGGTCAAGGGGCACTACTGGGTTTCTCACTCTAAAAGCCAGTAATGCACAGTCTGTGTCTTCTGTGGATGAAAGAGCTGCTGCAGAAGACTCCTAATTGCCCCCTGCTCTCACAGCACTGAAACTGTGAACGGGGAGAAAGACGTGGGCAAGGAGCTGGTAATCTGCAGTGAGCCTATGACCTAGAACATTTAATCAGGGAGCGTGTGAAGGAAAGAGAACTCAAACAAATTGAGACAGATGGAGTTTCACTCTATTTCGCAAAATAAATATGTTTGAAGAGAGTACAAAGGAGAAGCAAGGATGAAATATGCACAGGTTTTCGGCTGGCTTTGAATTGTCATATACGAAGAAATCGACAGGAAACAGCTTAGTAACAAAAGCAAAGAACTAAAACAGGAGTTCACGGGATTTGATCCCCACTGACACTATTGATCCACTCTGACCTTGGACAAGTCATTTTATTGTTGTATGTTCTGAAAGACAGTTACTAATAGGGCTAACGAATTTCTGTGACACATTTTGGAAAGCTTTATGAACAGATATTGGTTTTAAAACAGTAATGAAAATGCAGTCTTGAAGAAAATTTCCTCAGGATTCAGACACAAGCAAATTCTTTTCAAATTATTATCTATTATATTTTATCTTTCACAAATACACTGTTTTTCTATACCACAAACTGAGAAGAGGCCTTTTTTTAATTAATGTGCTCAAAATTTCTAAGAATTCTTTTCTACTTTCTTTTTATTTCTACATTTCTATTTCTACTGCATCTGATCACCAGACAACTAGATTAATTCTATCAGTAAAAAACCAATACGCATCTTATAATACTAGCTCCTGTCTGAGTACACCTGGAAAAGTTTAAATGCTTAACCACAGCTCTTCTGAACTACCTTGACATTTTAAGTCCCTTCTGTGTGATCTTGCAGCAACAAGATTTATTCATCCTTTCTCCTTGATTGATTGTTTTTGTTTTGCTCTAAACATAATGCCTCACCAAATTTTTCTAAGCATTTTATGAGACATCTCAACAGTTCCTTTCCCATTAATGATAATAGAGTTAAACACATCGCTTGCTTGTTTAGCTAGCAAGGGCTTCAAAATGACCCACAAACCTCATTTGGCCTATAGAGCTATAAAATACTGCTCAGCATTGCTAAAATTTATGGTCCATCTCCTTAAAAATCTCTGTATAAAAATCATTCGGCCCTGTCAGTGAAACTCTTTCAATTTAATAACATTTAGGAATTACAGTGTAAGCTTTTTCATGAGCGCTCTCTGTGTATGCGTATAGGGAAAAGGGGCCATTCAGCCTCCTTCAGCCCACGCCGCTCATCCTTCTGTTCCACGCACATTCTCGGTGGGTTGTTTTATTCAGACTTTTCACATGCATAGGTCCCGTGGCAGAACAGATCCCAGCTGCCCTGTGCTTTTCTTTGCTACAAGGCCTCTACTCTGCAAAAGGGAACACAATGTTTTAATGACAGGCAGTTTTTTAAATTATTTTCTCCTTTGGCCATCTACTGAAAATGCAGCATTTTTGTTCTTTATAGCAGGTTTTCAGTCCTTTGGTGGTAAGGAAACTGCTTTTTATTTATTTAATAAAAATAGTTTTAACACAGACTTAAACTATAAGCATGACTGGTACCTGTCTCATCGCTGTTGTCTTCACACATGTAAGTGTAATCTTAAGGCAACTGGAGAGATGGTAAACTAGCAGTTTCCTAAAACTGTTATTTCCCTGATCTCTTATGTAAATTCTACAATATGTACTCATACAATTAGAGCATTTTTCATTAATAAATCTTTAGCTTTCCTATAAGTACAGTTCCTTCTGATTATTTGTATTGCCCGTTGAATTCTGAACTAATTAGATTTTAACTAATCTCTTTCATACTTCCTAAGCTCAATAATTGTTCTTGCAACAATCAATACACAATTAATAGGAAAATAATTTGTTTGTTAAATTAAAGTTATTCTTCCATGTTTTGCTGAGTGTTTGCATTGAAATGTTATTTTTCATCTCCTGTAGTAAATTTAAATTTAGAAATAAGGAAGCTAACTCCCTAGTCCATTTTCCAGGTTTTGAAATCAGCAGGACTTTTGCACATGCATGAAATTAAACAGTAGGCCAGGATATAAAACATTTGATCGCACTCCTCAGATGTAAATCAGTCCAACCCCCTCTTCCCCAGCAGTTCTGAAATCACTGTTACACTTAAGTCTAATTTGAGAGGAATCTTAGTTTTCAAAAGATCTCAATTTCTACAGATTTGTGAAACCACGCAAAGGTATTTTCTCTGGCTTCTCCATCAAAAGAGTTGAGTTACCAAGAGGAGCTATAAATTTTGTAAAATAGGGGAGGGAAAAATTCTCTTGTAGTTCACAGTATACTAAACACCATAGCGCTCAGTCATGAGGCAAAAATCCACAGGAACTTAGATTTCACCAAATTGCTTGCTTGTAGAATTATTCTCAATATGGAAGTCATCAAGTATAAGGATAGTATGATTTTTTTGTGTGTGTGTGAGATTAGAAAACAGCAAACTGAGACTACATTACAGATCTACTTGGATTCCACAAATATTAACCACATGAATTTTACTACTGAAATCACATACACCACATAAGCAGTAAGTGGGCTCCAGCAGGCGGATGGTTGTAGGGACCCATACAAGTCCCAAGCATAACAGCAACCTGAGGTAACACCGCAATATCATTAAGGGATCCAAATTTAACCTTGGTGGGTTTGAAATGTCATCATATATACTCACTTTTATCCACTAGGGAAGCAGCTGGGAACAGGAATTAGGAAACTGAAGTTCACGATCTTTCCCTGGATTGGTTTCTGGAGCTTGTAGGTAGAACCTTAGATGGACTACTGTTTCTGGCAGAAATGAGGTCACCATCATTACAAAATATTGAAAATGCAGAAAAAGAATGTTACAAGAGGAAATATGTCTATAATTCAATATCCTAGTTTCATTACTGTTGCCTCCCTTTTTTCAGTGTTTGCACAGATGTTGAAATCAATACTGTTCTTTTCTAATATTAGTTCTGAAATTTTAAGTATCATAGCAATATTTCTCAAACTGATGCCATCCTAATGTTTTACTTTATATGAAGTCTAGACATTTCAACAAATAAATAATAGATAATTCCATTTTTAAAGGCATTTGGTGTTATGAATCAATAACATGCAGTTACTATGTAAGCTTGGCACTGTTCATCATTCTCCATTGCCTATTTTCAGAGAGAAGACAGGCTGAGTCTTCCTCAATCTCTTTCTCAGCCACCAAATCTCATTGTCCATCTTTGGCTCTTCTATCACTCTACCAAGGTCTCTAACTTTTTTTCCTTTCTCAGGTTAATATTCAGTCTTCTCACATTGTGTCCCTGAATCTCCAGTAATTAATTCCTTTGGAGTTACTACATACTACAAGAATTCAGACTCATCTACTCCCTACAGCATGAGAGCAAAATATATACACCTTGAAAGGGTATTCTAATTAAAAAAACTTATGTAAGAGATTATTTCAGTTTTTCTTGCTACTTAAAACAATTCATTCAAAGAACAAATTATAATGCAATTTTATTTTAAAGTTAAGTTTATTTTAAAGTTTTACTCAAGGCAATAAAAATTACTTTTGACCCTTAACTCACTAATTTTCAGCACAAGTTTTCCAGCTAAGCAGCCAGAAAGGAGGACAATATTTTTTCCAAAATAAATGCTTTCTAGACATCCCTTTCTAAAATATATTTAGTCTTTATGACTTTTTGTTCTAGTTTAGGATGAAGTGATAAATAACTACATATCATTTCAGGAAGAGATTCATCAGCCAGCTCTATGAATACAGATATTTTGAAAACTATTATTTGAAGTTTCCTTAAATTAAAATTAAAATGGACCTGGAGTAGGCTTATGGGGAATCAGGTTGAATGACACAGGTGCTTTAAGTGCTGGAGAAATATGTTGAATTAGAACTGTTTCTCTCTCACTCAGTAGCAGCAGCTGATGTAACAGCTAATCCTCTGATCAGTTCCACAGGCTTTCTACTAGCACATCCCATATAGAATCTTTAAATACACGACACAGACTGCGTTCTTGTCTTGTCCATTATTTACATAAAAATAAAACTAGTCCTTGGTATTTCATTTGTTCTGTTAAGTTTTAAAATTGTACTGATTTTCATAGGCAAGACACGCACTCACTTTTCCAAGAGATGTGATAACTCGGATCAAGTGACTGTTAAGAGGCACACCACTGCATCAGGCCACATGATGGGAAAACATGCATTTTGGAGGCATAAGATTAAGATACACTTAGTGTAGGATCAAAGAGTCCCTTGATTCTCATGACAGAAAGATCAGAAGAGGGGCTACAGCAAGAATGAAGAGTTGCACTAAATAAAGGTCCCAGATACTAGACACACATTTCCCAGCTGCCATGAAACACTCCTGCTCCTCTCCGCCTGGGATGCCATGCACCAAATACAGTTGAATCAGCTTCCCAAACATCTCTACCAGTACACAGTATTTTAGAGGAAGGAGAGAGGCTGTAAACAGGAGATGGTGTTCTTTGATCTGCAGGTGTTTTGAACCATTCAGCTAGACATTAACTTTGATTACATATATATACACACACGTATAACACCATACTTATCTTTTAACTCTTTTTAATATCTCAGTTTCTGCAGTTCCTCTTCCTGCTAAGATGTTCCTGTACAATTGCTAAATAGCCTAAAATAAGAAGAAAAACAACTTACCCTCAGAAGCTCCTGGACATCCATATTTTCGAATGGGAGAGGAATTTTGGTTTTATGCTCTCTGCCACAGGTCAGTCAGTTTTTGTAGTGCTCAGTGATTTATCCATCCAGGTTTCTTCTCGCAAGACAGGCTTTGGAACTGAAGGTCCAGCTGCTGCTAGAGTCAATTATCACTGATTGCAAAAGTAGGCATTAACTAAAACGACTCCGATAGTTAATACTGGTCCATCAAGGTCAAGGCAAGTAGGCCAAGCAGGATGCATCAAGGCAAAGCTCATGGAAAGCAGTTTGTGCAAATCAAGAGAAAATTAAATGCACATATGTTATGTCTTTGAACAACACTGCAGGTGGTAATTGCCATGAGGTGCTAGAAAGACCTTGTTTTCCCCTATTAATCTTATTTAGAATAGCTAGAATTTTTAACATTTTTATTTAAACTTTTTGGAATTTTTAGAATTATGAGTATTTTTTATGAAGAGAGGATGCAGCTTTGAGGGCCTCATCCTTCCTGTATTGTTAAATTCCATTTTTATTTTCTCAGATAGACGTGTTTTACCTGAGATTTACATAACACTTATTTAAAACGCTTCCATTTATCATTCCTTCATGATTAATGAATGAGTTAAGTGCCCTTTTATTATCACCAGCCCACAGGTAACGCCATTCAAGGTACTCATAGTATTAAATAATAATAATTATATACAATATATTTTCTAGGCACTCACTTTAACAAAGTAAACATTACATGCTAATGTAAACCTCCTCTTTAAACCTGATTATCTAGTGACTATTCCCTGAATTAATGAAACTTGTGTCAATTTTTTCTTATTCTTGGTTTTGCTCTTCTTGTACGTACTAGAGATTTGTTTCTTCCGTATTTCTTAAGCTGCTTATAGTCAGTAACTACTCAACAGCAACAATGGTATTGACCAACTCCAAAGAAAAAGCTCACTTAGCCTAAGATTTTATAGATTATGATTGGTTATGTGTAATATTAGAGAGCTCACATTTAAGGAAACGTCCTCAATGACTGCAGCTATAACTTTGTATACCCTTCAATAGCTCATTATATTATTTACAGTTGTGCCAGAACTTAGTCATTATCGGAAAGGAAATAGAAACACATCCCCTGAAGTATTTGTCTTTTATTAAAAACAGTGACAACATCATCTTACTTTCTTCAGAATTCATCACTTTCCTTGGACATCTGATAAAGGATGTTAAAACGCATTCAGTTGCTTGGTGATAGAATGTTTTGTTAATAAAGCCAATCTTCAGATGCTCAGCTTTAAATATTAGTGTTGTCATCTGTGTACTGCGTTTTTCCACATGCAGTGAAGTTTAGAGATGCTCAAATTTGAAGAAATTCAAGCAGACATATTTTAACAATAGCTGGTATTTAGACTTATGGATTCCACTCTGTAATAACTATAGAAATAAATTTTTTAAAAATTAATATATTTCTATTTTGAAGGCAAAGTAAAGCAGAAACATCATGTTCAAGGCCAGACCTTTTAATTAGCGTGTAAGGCGTCACATCTCACAGATCAAAAAGGACAGATACAATCACTTGTATGATAACCAAAATGGTGTTGCTTACCTTAGGATATTATTAAATGCTGGCCCTCGCATAAATTAAGTGTGGTGCAAGAGGTAGATGGATTAGATTCTTTTATGGTGTATAGTTCTTATTAACTTCAGTATTGATTTTACACCAACTCAGGATATGACCAAATGCTTTTAAAATAATGCATTACAGTTCAACTGTCAAAATGTGTTCTTTTAAAGAAAATAACATTTCATTTTGAACAGATGGACAAAGCTTACTTTTATGTGGAACAAAAAAAAAAAACACTTCAATTAAAATGTTCAGAACTGCAGGCACCAGCAAGTAAAGGAAAGCTTAAAGCTGTTTAGTCTAGTTTTATCTCAAAAGGCATTCATTCTCCAACAGCTCAGTTCTTGCTGGTATTCCAGAAACAAATTGTCTCACCTTGGTTTCAATGGAATGGCACCTTTCTAATTCATACAGGCACAGTGATTATTTCCTCCTACCAGCTAAGGGTTTTTAAATGAATAACCCAATTATCCAGAATTATAGGGTAACTTGGTCTGCGGGCTTTCATTCAACATGAAAACAAACAAACAAAAAGCACACAAAAAAAAGAGTAGTGAGGGGGCACAGGCATGAATCTGCAATCATGTTTAGCTTAAAACCAAAACAGAAGCAAAACTTTTGCCTTTCCTTACCTCAGGGGATAGGAGAAACAAACGGTGTGTGTCTTGGATATCTTTTCATGCAGTTATTTGGAGTCCTTTGAACCTCTGCAGGTAGTTAAATACTTTTAAAAATGCAGTTTATGTCAATATTTTGCATGACTGTAGGTATCTACAAATCCTCGCATGTTAGGGACACAGCAAATACTTTAGCTAATAGAAGAACTAACTAATCTTAGAACTAAAATAAGTATTTGCTAGGATGACCCCAAAACTGGTACCTCCTGGCAATAAGAATTACTCATTGATGCATTCCTCCTCAGAACATGCAGCAGCAAATCCACAGTATTCCACCAGATCCAAAAGATGAACCCAAGAGGAGGGAGGGAAGGGATGGCAGTTTGTATATGCATCACCTAACTCTGGCTACCACTGCAAAACATTCAATAACATCTCGGCGGGGTTTATTATCCCTTAGCTCAGTGCTACACTAATACAGTCACTCAGAATTGTTTTGGTTCAGAAGCCAGTTCACATCAGCCTGCAATGCATAAGTATAAACACTCTTTGCTCCCCAAAGTCCAATTAAGTGTCCCAAGCTGTTACAGAAGAACATGGGAGCTGAAATGAGAATGGCATTTTTAAGCAGTGTCTTTATTCCGCTCCCAGACTTTAAACAAACACAGGTATTTTCAAAGGGTGATTCCCAGCCTCCCTCCACAGAACTGCCTTTAAAAAAAATGGACAGAGGAATGTGGTGGTGTGGGATGTGTGGATATTAGTGTTTTTAAGGTGTTGACAGGGTTTTTACAGAAAAACAGTTAAATTAAGTCCCCCTTTGCTGTCTACTAACAGGTGAGATTCATCAGAAAAGAGATTTTTCATTTGTTGGCATTTTAACAAATTGCAATTTCAAGTCTATTAATTAAAACATTAAAGTAGAAAAAATAGAATAGCTCTCATGGTAATAACCACATTTCATTATTTATGTAAAACCAGCACTTTATAAATATTGGATTGCAGTGATACATCCCCATATGTCAAGGTTTTTGTTCATCCAAATAGTCACAAATTATGACTAGAATTAGTTGTGATCTATTTTGATCCTAACAAGAAACAAGGTAATTAATGCCGAAAATTCCCCAAATTAATTCCAATGGGATTGATTTACCATAGTGGCTGTAGTTTTCATCCTTAGATCACAATATCGGCTGCAAAAAGGGGAATTCATCAATTTGAAGGATGGTTTAGTTTCCCAGTCAGTTTCCTCCTCTGTTTCCCAAATGTTCTACAGAGTCAATGATGAAGCAACATTTCCAGTGACCACTGTTTGGTTTCCGCAAGCTGCCCTTTGCCAAACAACACTAGTCTGGATTCGCTGCCACCAAAGCATGTCCAGAGAATTCTCTCTATTATTGAAGAGGAGATTTAGGAATCTGTAGGCACCAATATTTTTAGTTTAGAGTTCCTAGCTGCCTCAATTCTGTGTCAGGAAATGCTCAGAAACACTTCGGCCTGAGCAGCTCAGCACCCATCCCGTACCCTGCAAGGCATGAAAGGCCACAGGCTGCACGTTCTTCTGCCTGCCTCACCTGCAGCACCTGTGCCAGCAAGCACTCACACCTGAAACAATGCTTCCCTTTAGGCAATGGTTAAAACAGCATTTCACCTGGAATTAATTAATTTCTCTGTTCAAGGAGATTCAAACTTTTGCTCCCCCCTTTCCATCTGCTTTATGAAGCAACATCTTATCATGAAATATATACACAGTAATGGGATGACACAGATTAAGTAGGACACTTCTGCTGTGTCAGGCAAGTAACCACACTAGTAGGTTAGGTGGTTGCGTTCATTTTCTTTCGGTGCAAAGATAAGGAACAGTTCACATATTCAGACACAGGAATAACAAGGTCCTACTTCTTGGACAAAAGTTAATCTCCTTGCATCTTGCTGCAGTAAAGCATCATGACATAACTACCTCGGAGTTAGCTCAGGTATGTCTGGCCTGGCACTGAGTTGGCAAGGTGTAACGGATATGCACATGCACCTAAGTCTCTCCAGAAACAGTAGATACTGAACTCCAAGTATTTATATACCTAAAAGTTACTTATCATTAAATACTTTCTTTCCTTGGAAGACCTATCAGTGTGTCCAGCTGTTCAGTCTTATTATTGCTACAAAATAGCTGAAAAGCATTTTTATATAATAAATAATAGTAGTAATATATACATATATCAAGCCGCATATAAATATCCAGGGCACAATGGCCATTATAGTACAGGAATAAAATAAGGAAAATAAAACACATGCTATGTATAAAACAAGAAGAACACGCAAAATAATATTTATCATTTTCAGATTTCCACTTTAGTTGTTTTATAGGAAAACTCCAGGGATACAATAATTGATCCCTTCAGAACTATTCAGAAAACTATGAACTATTTCTGAACCAACACTTCAGTATCAGATTTTTTTTTATTATTATTTTTTAAAATATATAGTCATTCATGTCTGATTCTATAAGAGTTTACTGTCTGATTCTAAACCTGAAAAATCAGAGTTCTGGTAGCTGGAGAAAACCATGAATTTCACTGCCTGGTACTTGGCTTTCCCTTCTATCTTCACATTAGTTGAAGAGAAAGAAAAAAAAACTTTTATAATTTTGTAGTAGCATTAATAATTGACTCTTTTGCAGATAACAGCAGAAAAGGGTTTGGTTTCTTTTTTGTGGGGTTTGTTTTTTTTTTTCCTTCCTTGTTTCCATTTTCATCCTCTGCAACTAAAGCACATGCTTTTATCTACATCCAAACTGTTTCCCAACTGTTAGGAAACTCAGGGAACATTTCCAAATTCTGCTCATCTTCCTTAATTAAACTTGTCAAACCTAGATGAGCATCCAGATGGGAAACAGACATAGCTTTATACAAGGTTAACATTCTTTTAACCTCCTTCAGAGCCAGTCGTGTTGCTATTACTGGCCTCCACAATTTGAACAAGGTCTTACTAGCATTGATGCATTACTCCAGCAAAATCCCTTCTAGTTAAAAGCATTTGAAAGACACCCAAGGGGAGAAATAGCATTAAAACAGAGATGTATTTATTTATTGTCAGGCAGGGACACCCTCAGAAGAAGTAAATCAAAGATATCTCACACAGTCTTCGGAAAGAGGAAAAGACAATGGAATGACAAATTTTCCATGGCCCTTGAAACAAGAAAAACACTAGCTTGAAACAGAAAATCATAGTAGGTTATTTACACACGATCGTCACTTCAGGATGCTTGCAGAATAATGAAAAAGTTAGGACATAAGCGTATTTGTAAAAGTGACTGTCCTAGAGCCTGTATTTATACTCTACTCAAGAAAATGCTTAAATACACTTGCTTTACTTACATGATTATGTACTTGCGGGACAAAGATCATAGTCTAATGCAAATCACTACTACTGTGGAATGAGACGTTAAATTAAAATAAGCCCCTCTTATTTGTTAAATAAGGTAAAATAATTACCATAGTTGTTATGTATTTTAGGCTTAGTGAAAATGGTACTAACTTGACACAGTCTGAATTTTAGGACCATGCTCTTAAATAGACAACTTGTATAACTGTAACATTACCCAGACATTGCAGCAAGCCACATTATAATAATTGGTGGGTTTCAACTAAGCCACATAGTACTTCTCAGGAAGACTTTGTTATGCTAGCTAAGCTCCCTGTGAAGTCACTGAAGTCTTTGCATTGATTTCAGTAGGAGATGAAATGGATCCATCTATAATGGCTTTGACCTTTTATAAGGTTGGGAGCCAGTATTGCACTAGAATAATCCACAGCCAAAGAATATCTATAAATCACTTTTTTCTAATGCAGCCATCTGCTAGAAGGTAACGTTCCTGAATGAAAATGTAAACATGAAATCCTTCTCCCCTCAGAGTTAATAGTAAGAATTCTCTCTTGCAACAGGACTGGACAAACTCAAGACATAGGTCTCCCACAGCTCACAGGAACTGTAAGGACAGCATGCTAAACGTACATCAGTGTCCGTCGCCAGTCTCGTACAACTGACTAATATCACATCCATCTGCCTTTGGTTCAACAAGCAGGTCAGCGGATGACTCGGGGCCTGAGCCTGCTTTTTGTAACAAATCAACTTATCAGCCCTGTCACAGCCTCTAAACATAGTGCTGTTAAGCCTCAGACTAAGCATAGTAACTATTTCAAAACATCAGCACTTTCTTCCAGATGGAGACCTCAGTTTTCAGTTGTTCTATACATACATTAAAAAAAGTTTCTCCTTAAGTGGAAGAGGACTGATTTTTAGAGGAGTCAATAAAGTTTCAGTAGCAGTCGGCCCAGAACAATTCTCAAAGTTTTGTAAAAAGCTTCAGTTTCACAGGCTGATTTAAGTGAAAAGAAAAACGCTATAAAATTGTTAAAATTAAACCTGAACTCATGACCTTACAGCGATGCTGATATCAACATCAAAGATTGTACTTATACCAGGTGCACAGTACAGTTAGTGTACTTGACCACACACAGTAACCAAATGCCACTGTTTGTTGTGTTCCCTTAAAGACTACAGCCGGTCAGAAGCTGCTTCTCACTGGGTACCACCTAGAAACACATAACCATAGCTTCTTCTCTGAGGGCAACCGAGCATCTGCTCCCATGTGCCACAGATGCAAGAAAATAAAAGGGGACAAGGAGGAAAGGCTGGGAGAGACAGGAAAGGTGTCTAAAGATAAAGTAGGGACCAAAAGCCTTACAAGAGGAGCAAGGGACAGCCAGTCTTCACAGAGTACAAAAATAAAGTCCAAGAAGAATCCAAAAAGCCAGCATGGAATGAATTGCAATCTAGAAATTTTTTAAATTATAGAATGAGAATAAACATGAAACTTGGGGCCCACCAGACAAATAAGCATTGCTATAATGAGATTTTCAACATGCTTTTTCCAGAGCTGCAGTTTCTCTGTGTAAAATGTTATCTTCTGCTTTGGTCTACTAGCTTTTCTGAGTCTTTCTGGAATTTCTTCACCTATGCTTGCTTTAGTAAAAATGCAGAAGTAGAACTATCTTGCTTCTCTTCAGATCTGGTCCTAGAAAAGCAAACCAGGGAACATAATCTGTTAGTCAATTTACACTGCTCATTCCTTATGTCGACAGTCTCTGCATCCACTTCCAAAGTGTTACACCTCTTTCCTCTAAAGATAACACATTCATTTTTACCCCATTTTTAACTTAAGACAAAAAATCCTAAAGCCATTACCAGTTTCACAGACCTGTACAGATTGCCTTGCTAGTCATACTGATAGGTTGAATGAAGTTTTCAAATAGCTAAAGTACTTTTTATGTACAATTTTAAGTGCCTTTGATGTACGATGGCCAAAGTAGTTACAGTGAGTTAAAACGAGTCACTAAGTGTATACCACAGTCCCTTTACAGGATGTTATGAATGCCAATTTCCCATAAACTTCAGGGGCTTGCAGATGTCACAACAATCCCATCACATTGACAGAAAAATTATGTTGAGACGATGCGTCTGAGTGTCATGATGAAATGAAACAATGACTGTGACAGTCTAGAGACATGGCTCCTACTATATAAGATTACTGCAACAGATCTACTGGAATAGACTTTTATGTGAACTATTCACTTTAACTTCAAAACTAGTTTGAAATTATATAGAAGTATGAAAACCTACAAATCAAAACTTTACAACTATTTGCTATAATGACTATAAACTCTTTAACTACTTTTGCTCTTTTTTTTTTGAAGACAAATGCCCATTTTGTAATGAATTAAACATTATTTGCTGTTCAGTCTAACTCAAAAATAATTTTTCATCCATAATGAACTAATGATATTGATACATTTTTACAGTGCCTTTGTGTGCAGTTTCAAAACCTAGAGGAAAGTAAATAGACCTATTCATATTACAATGAAATATTTTAGATTTTTTTCCTTAATTCTCAAAATAGGTGTTTATGCTTAAATATGTATACTTATTTCATAAGATAATTGCTGTCAATATTGGTAGTTACCACTGAAGACAGTTCCACTATGTAGGCAGGCACATTTTGATCTAAATTTCTATATTTGCGATAGAATTTTCATATTCCCATACTATCATGCTTCACCACTACAGTTCCACAATTGCCAGAGGAATTAAAGAAAGATGAGTTAATCCATTCTTAGAGAGTCCAGCTTTTTCAAAACCTTTCTCTTTCCACCCTGATTTCAGCTGACGTTGATGTCATGGAGAACGTCACGTGAGCTAACGCAACGATGGGCTGCTCTCCAGCAATCAGACTTCCAAGTTCTTCACTTCTCACCTCCGCCAAGGTGTGTGCCTGTTGGAGACTGCTGCAGCTGAGACAGAGCTCTGACACAGGGCAGACCAGTCAGGTGAGATTGGGCACAAAGCAGTACTAGTCAGCTTGGAAGAAGTGCTACTAAAAGGATTTGTTTTCTTTTGCTTTGTATTAGTTTTACTGTGTCAAATTAATGTTATACAATACAATGAAGCATTAATTTTATTCATGAAGAAAAAAAATGACAAATGGCCAAAGAAAAGTAATGTCAGCCTTTACCCAACAAAACGCATTACACTTTGTAAACAGATCCTTCATAAGCCATATATACACATCACTCTATATGGAAAAAAGCTTACCTAGAAAACGTCAAGTTCTCTAGAAACCTAGGTGTAGAGGAAAGTCCTGGTGCTGCCACTTTCTTCAGTCCAGTGAAGCTCTCCTTAAAGATGGTCTGGTTCTCAGACGTAGAATTGTACTAGACCTAAGAAAAAGATCCACAGAAAAAAATCTGGGAGGAAGGAAACCCCAACATTAGGTATAATTTTTCAATAAATAAATAAATAAATAAATAAATAGTTTTCTGCACTCTCTTAAGGAAAAGCAAGGCAATAGGCCTCCCACAATGGTTCATAGAAACAGTTGTCAGTGGTAAGAAAGAAGTTATGACCTCCCCAAACAAATTACTGGCAGTTCCCAGAAGAATTAATAGCTAAATTTTGCAGTTACAGCATTCTCTCACATCTTGTATTTCTTCATCTGTGCCCAAGACAAAAGGATTATTTGAAACGTCAAGTGTAATCACCTTTGCCTTTATTTACATTCACACCAAAATCATCTGAAAAGAGTGTGGAAAGAGTGAAACTGCAAACTGGAAGTGAAGAAAAATACCTTAGAACAATACTATGGAATCGTTAAATTCTGATCACTTTCCATCTGCTGATCATTTTGAACTGGACCATAGCTCTTAGAATCGCAGAACAAGAATATTTATTGGTAAGTGTTCTGGATCTTATTCTGTCTCAAATCAATAAAAGAGTTGTTAAACTTGGCTTATTGGTTGAATACATTTACGCCCCTTGTGGGTACTTAACAGTTAGGTCCTAGGACAGTGTGCAGGTTTACAAGTTTCTAAATAACCTTTTCATTTTTCAACTGAGAAATTAATATCTGGAAGTCCTTAATAAGCACGGAATGCCCTCTGCTGTTGTTCTTCGCTTTGAGGGTTGGGATTTTTTTTTTGTTAATATGGTTTGCTTTAGCAATTCAGCCCCACCCTTTCATAGCTGCAAAACAGAAGTTCTGGAAAAAAAACTTGTTTATATACCTTAGCATGGAATTGCTTAGGTTTTTTGCCAGGTTTCAAGTAAGATTTACTCTATTTTTCTGTAAAGCTAATCTTCCAATTCAACTTGCAAAATACCAAAGTATTTTAAAAGCAATAATGCACAAAATTGAACTCACCTGAGGTTAAGTTTTCATTTTTGAAATGTTACCCTCTGCTGTATCTGTGTATTCTTAATGTTTCCTCTTTTATCATCTTCAGTATTAGCAACCAGTTTTGGAAATCTGTGAGGTTCTTTTTCTACTTCATTCATGAACCCAACTACGTGACTCAACTCACTCATACTGGGGGAACTTCATCCTATTACATGTATTGGATGTGTACATGTGACACTGGATATAACTTGCAGAAAAAGATTCTTTTTTAATGTACACTAAATGGAAGTGATAATTCATATAAAGACAAGGAGCGAAAAAAAAGAAAAGAAAAAATACTTATTTGAGCTGTTGTCATCTTAGACTCTCAAATATCATCATTTTCTTTAGAGGCATAATTATTACTAGGGTTTTGTTTACAAAGACAGCTTCTGTCTCAGAGTTTAAAATCTGATTAGAGATAGTGAGGAAGTGAAAGATAAGTTAAAAAATAAATTAACCAGTATACTGTTTCTTTCTACTGAAACATATTTCTGGGGTAAAGAGCACTTGGATGACATGGAATTGCGTTCTCCAGAGGAGACAATGGAAGTTACTTGTACCCAACTCAGGATTATTATTCCTAGCCAAAGCTTACAATAAGAGGAATCTCAAATTGTTTTCTAGTTCCTAGTGTTTAACCCTATAAATCACAGGAATTAATGGTTGCACTGACAATTGGAATGGAAGAAAACCCTTAGAACATTAGCATTTTATAGAAACAATGACCTTAAGACCAGAACATTTTCCGGGCATTAGTGCCAGAGAGCCACATCTAATTAAATTAAAGCAAGCCCCAGTCCAATTAACTATGATTTATAGAGTTTAATGTACCTATTTTGCATATTTGTATTTTATATATTACTATATTTCAGCAATTTTTTTTAGTTTCCCCTGCATATAAATTCTTTTGACATCAGCAGAACCAAAAGTCTCAATGGCCCAATGCTCATGTGCCTTTTTACATCGCAATTTAAAGGAACAGAATTTAAAGCCCAGTGGAGTTAAATTAACGTAATTGAATACAACAGAAAGCTATGCCTTTTTTAAAAAACTACTTTTTGTTTGGATTTAGATTTGGTTTGGGGATCAGAGCTGGTGGACTATTAATAGATACATGGTCACAGAGCATTAAAAACAGTGCAGATTTTTGCAAGAAATAATTCACTGTTTTCCAGCCTGCAAGCAAAAGTATTGATGTATTTTTGCATTTGAAATATTAGCATGTTTGTTTACACTTCTCTGAGAAACAAAGGATTGTTTCATTTTTACATAAGATCCGGCCTAAAATTTCAGGCTGGGTTTTGTTTTGGGGTTTTATTTATTTATTTATTGCTTTTAAGAAGTGTTACATTTTCACAATTAGGCATCCTTAGCAAAGACAGATGGATGTTAAAAAAGGTTAATAATGTATAAAAACCTATCAACATAAGATAAAGAATTTCCCTATGGATAGCTCTGACAACCTGTTAAATTTGTATCACTTATTTTAATTACAAGATTTGGGGAAAAAAAAAAAAAAAGAAAAAAGAGAAGATAAATAATCATGTCTTTGTGCCTTCATAAATTCCTGAGCTGGTCAGAACAGTATTTTTTTCTTTAATAATGCAGAAAGTTGAGGGGGGATTGTTTTGTTTTAATCAGAAAACATGATCAGCTGATATAGAAAGTTCTCATGGAAAAGCTCCACTTAGTTTCAAGAATTTTTAAGGCAAAAATTTTGTGAGGTTCAGGAAAGAAATTTTTTGGTAAAATTCTTAACAATAGTACACAGCCTGAACCCTGGAAGAAGAGCAGATATTCCAGTTCTTACTCTGAACCATCTCAATATTCAATGTTGAGTTAGTCTCTCAAGTCTTGCAGGAAAACTATACAAATATCTCAAATATTCACTGGACCAACAAGAAAAAGGCCGAGTTCATAAACCCAGTGGTTAGATCATTCATTTAGGTTTTGGAAGAAGCAATCCCTTGTCTGGACCACCTACGGTCATGCAGAATACAGAATTATCATTTGGTTCTTCCACATCATAGGTGACTGCCTGGATTATCAGGAAAATGTTCTAAAGTGTCTGTCTCATTTTTCTGAATGATTTCAACATGGGAGTATTTTGAATGTGCTGAACACAAAATATTTTATGGAGTGGAAAAATCTAGTTAGTTACAAATTTTCGGTGGGTTTTTTTTTTTCCCCCTTATTTTATTTACCTTTTTAAATTTATCAGCAGCGATCCAAGTTCTATTGTCAAAAAATGAGTTCTCAGCTCTAAACATACAGCTAGAGAGCAGAAGATCCATAATGTATTTATCTTGTATCTTTGCTAATAAAACAGCAGCATTTATAAAATCTATAATCAAAACAAGAAAAAGGGAAGGGAAAAATAACTAGTTTCCATAACAAAATGGATTTAAGCTAAACCCATAAGAAGCCTTATTTTTACTGATTTTTCTTTTTTCTTTTTTTTTTAGTAGCATTTTAGAGATTAGGACTGAATGCAAGTTTTTATGCCGGATTATATGTAAAGCTGACAATCTCACAAACCTAGTCCAAACTGTTAACATTAAGAATAAGTACTCCACAAACATACCCAAAATGCATACAAATCAAGCCTTTGGCAAAAAATAATAATGACCTCCTTAATGCAGTGGGAATAAAAGAAAAGGGATCACGGAAAGAAGGAAAACAGGAAGAAAACACATATATGGAAAGGAAAACAACCACCAAAAAATAGAAACTCCAGCCACACTATCATGTACAATTATAAATACCATCAAAACCATTAGTATTCTAAATGCATCCTTGCATTATATTCCTAAATTGAATTAAATAAAACTATAAAATAGATATTAACAACTCTAAGACTTGCACTCTGTTTTTTGGTATATTGTTACTTTTACATTATTAAAATGGCGTTAGTAGAGCTGAAATAAATCAGGCAAGGTTTTTGGTCACTTTTCTGGATTTAACTTAGACAATCATGCATAGACAGTATTACCTGTCACACATCTGTATGCTCATTAAATCAGTATAATGTCTGTTGTGAAGCAACATCACAAACTAATAAGCCAGCAAGCAAGCAAATCACCATTCAACGGTGCTATGTCCACTGAATTCTTTGGGCATTAATATCTTATTTCTCTATATTTCCTTTTAGTAATTAGTACTTTAAAATGGAAATCTAATTTACTATTTTTTAAAAGGTACAAGTAGTTCATTGGCAAAAAGGATTCACAGCCAAACTAAATGGAAACTCCTGCTTTGCATTCTGTTAATATCAAAGGAAAATAATCAACTGATGTTACTGTAAACAGGGGTGGACTTCCAGAAGAGTTTAAAAGTGTTTCCACATTCTGGTAGCTTCAAGTAGGACAACAACAAATCAGCAACTGTCATGTTAAATAAGTAGGTACAAAGATTTTTTTTGTTTGTTTTTTTAAACATATACTATTGTTCTTCAGTTATTAGAACAATGATAGAATGAACGTCAGGTGAGAAATATTCCATCAACTGTGTGATTTTATATCTAGACTAGCTGTATTGACAGCCATAAGAGAGAGAGTAATAGCCTATGAAAGAGAGAAGAAATAAAGGGTTGTTTCATTGCCAGGTGGAACTTCAGAAATTGCCACTTTTTATTTCTATAGCATGATGCTATTTTTAATCTAAAAATATAGTGCAAACATCTGCAGTAGCCTTGGCTCTTCAGTACTTGCTAAGGTAGATACTCTTTGTCTTTCAGCAGATGTTGCTGAATTGCTAGCCTTTTTGGAGGCTCATGTTATTTAGGTGTGCAACTCACAGCTAACCATAGAGTTTAGAAAAAGAACTTCAGACATTAAGTTTTGAAAAATAAATAAGTTTGTTCTAGAGACTCCTGAAGGCAACAGGACACAAGTTACTGAGGTTAATGCATAGGTAACAGAGCAATTTAATGGTCCTCTGGACATTAAATATGCAGGAGGTCAAATTGCACAATCAAATGACTGCTCAAGCCTTTAAGTACATAAAATATATGAAACTTCCTGAAACGACAGCAGCTTGTGTGTTATATATTTCCTTTCATATTTACAAGATCCTAGAGATATTAAGATGTATCATCTTTCCTGGAATAAGCCTAGATGTCACTGGGGGAACTCAAATGAGCCCTGGGAACTCTGCAACTTTTTGCTGACCGTTTTCAGAGAAGAGTCAAGGGAGTCTGCTACCTGTTATCTGCAGTAAAGTATAAAGAGATTTATGGCATTAGCCTTATGAGAAATAATGGCACGCTAGCAAATCAATGATATGATTGTGCGTGGTGCTGAGGCTTCTGGCCCAAGACCAAAAAAGCACTTCATTATGTATGGAGCTTAAAGCCAAAGGTAGTTTGTTAGGCAAACAGTTACTTAAAAGCAAGATTTTCCTAAATTCTTGGCTAGATTCAAAGGTACTCAGCTCCCATTTTGCTATCAAGAAAGATCATACATTCATTGAGTTCAGCAGCAGATCTAGTAGGAAATTCTCATGAAGAATATTATTCCACTTGAAAAGGCCAGGTCACTGAAATGAAGGCTGGATATTGGAGGGGGGGGAACAACCACAGAAAAAAAGCCTGTTAGAGCCCCCAAGCTCTGTACTGGAAATACAGACTTTTGAAGTACCCTAGGGAAAAGAGAGACAGTAAAATGGGGGGCTGCAAACAAAATCATAACACCTTTTTCTTACAAAAGGACCTGCACACACAGGGGCGTTTGTCTCCAAAGAAAAGAAGAGATAAATGGGAAAGAAATGAAGAAAGAGACAGACTCTTTCCTGAGCAGTAAGACCCTGTGGTCAGAACATTCCTATAGTGTAGAGACATAAATTCAAGAGCCTCCTCCAAACCAAGCAAATGTTTAGGAATTTTTCTAATTCAAGGATATCTGACAGGATTATTTCACTCTAAATTTTAGCAGAATTAACTTCGATAGGTCAGATATATACAAATAACTGTAATGTCATACTATATCTTAAATCAGATTAAAAAACCCTTTTCCTTTTTTGCAAGAGCAAAATTGGAGGAGACTATGTTTTTAACAACTTGTACTGAATGCCTGGACAGGAAGAATACAAACAAACAAAAAATAAAAATCAAACAACAGTACTTTTTCAGTATCTTTATGGTTCAGTATTTTCAACAGTACTGCTCCAGTTCTTTAAAGAAGTAAACCCTGATTACATACGCCGTAATATTTAATCCCAAATTATGTCTACTTCACAAATGAACCAAAGTTAATACATTTACTGCTTCACATGAGCTGAAGCAGTGTCAGATCAGTTTTGTCCCTTCCAATTTCTGCCTTTGACTGCAGAATTATTACAAACCACCTCGAGGCATACCTTTCCTTTTAATAACATGCAGAAAATACAAACCTTCAAGTGTAGTTATTGTTCAGTATTATGTAGTAGAAGAGAAGTAGCATGTAGTTATTAAATTGTCAGACATTAAAACATGCACAAATCATAACGAGTCTCATAAAATGCTGTGCACCAGCCAAAGTTTACAACTTCAGGATAAGTTCCAGGAGACAGAAACATCTAAATGTCAGAGACTCAACTGACAACTATCTGCATGCATGAACATACACAAAAAACAACAATAACGAAGGAAATCAGGGAAGATATCACGTGATCAATGACAATGTGCAACTCCAAGCATACCTCACAGCAGCCTCAAACTGAAAAGGAAATTAGCTGTGGACCTGGTAAGAAAGAACAGCTCATCTACCCAGCAAGATTAATTACTTAAAACAATATAACCTGCTTTAGCAGGTCCTAAAAACAACCTGTTCTTCAAATATATTTGAATATTATATTGCCTTATGCTAACATAAGGAAGGAAATTCTTATCCAGAACAGAGCTTTTGAACACTGTGGACATTAAATGTCACATAGCATAAGCCTGTATACATTATAAAAAAAGACGTTATGCGTTATAAGCATATGTATATTTATACATTATAAATGATGTTATAAAGAAATGGAGAGAATACATACAATAGCTATTTAAAATTAATTATAAAAATATTTTATTCTACTTCATTGTTCCAAAGAATAAGGAATATTCTGGAAAATTGGAATAATCAAAGCTAATCCTCAACGTAGACAATCAATTGAGACAGCAGGCAGCAAGTTATGAACATATTCCAGCTTTCACTCAAGCTCCTAGTTGCATATTTCCAAACTTGCCATGCGCTACTTCTGACACTTTCCAGCTATTTTGGGAAAAGAGACCATCTCTTATCACTGGTACAGAAATTCATCAAACATTGAAGCAACTCCAATCAAGTCTACAAGAGTTTGCCACCTAAACTGCTTTATGAATCAATTCTTATGGAATTTAAATTTTACCAAAACTTTTTGCATTTATGTTATTCAGGAAAGCAACACTCTGGAAAATGAACAGATATCAGAAAAGTTGAGGAAGAAAGCTATTTGAAATCAATGTTGCCTCAAAAGCAATAGTCTAGAATTTTCCAACAAAAATAATGAAACCCCAACATTCAACAACATAATTTAAATAGCAAAAGTTTCCTCATGTGGGTGGAGTGAGCAGTACTATGACAATTCCTTCCCAGCTCTTAGCTAAATCATAGAATTAAAATACACTTACTTTTTCTGCTAATCACTGATATAGCCTATAAGCTGTAGCAGTGGCTACTCTTTATTCGCAGTATTTTAATGCGGGTTAACATCCCAGACCCACCTAACAACCATAAGGCCAGGTGAGAGTGACAGGGAAGTGCTGGTTATTCAGGAAAGCAATCTGCTTCTAAACAAAAGATATGCGACAATGACAAGAGAAATTTTGTCCCTTCCTACATATAACAACTTGTATTGCAATGTGTGTAGCAACCTTCAGCATCAGAACAATTCACACAGTCATCAGACACAAGCAGCTTCTTTGTCACAATTTGAAAAATCTAACTACAAATAGCATTAAAGTCATATATGTAGGTTAATTTAGATAACTATTATTAAAAAAGACTAGTACATAAAAACATGTATTCCTTTGTTCAGAATGTGAATTCTTAAGTTATGCTCTGCTGACAAAAATACATCTTTATCACAGTACTGAAGAGCCAGGGAAATAATCCGCGATGGTTGTTGTGCCTCTTTTGCCATCAGATTCTTTTAAAGAACACCCAAACACACTGACATTACTGAAAGATTTAAAGGAAAACATAGAAAACAATCTACAATTGTAAATGGGCAAAGAGGAAAGTTTTAGACTTAGATAAGGTGTGTGGACCCAAATATTATTAGCACAGTTAGTATTACTAACTCTTAAATGAAGCTATTAAACAATGTATTGAAATAAATAAATTTTAAAAAGACCATTAAATCAAAATAAAAAAGTCTTTGTGATTAGTATCTCTAATTTTTCTTAATTTAGACGTTATTCCTCCCCAAACTGAGTCAAAAGCAGTAAATATCCATACATCATGATTCATAATACGTGAAGTAGTTAGCATGTGAACAATCCTTAGAGTCAACCAGAATAGTTCTGAATAAATTATCACTATTCAATATAAATAAAACTGACACAGACTGGTTCAAGGGCAGTGACAGAAAGAATATTTTTCCAAAGGAAAGTCAAACATACAGTAATGAATTGACAGGCTAAAAATGTTTGTCTATGTATGAGACACCTACCCTGTCGACTTGCATTATCCCCAAAGATAACGGTACCTGAACTTTGAACAAAGTGATCTCCCAACAGGGAACAACAGTTAAAATATGTTTTTAGATTTAGATTTCATCCATCTTAACCAACATATTCTGTTAATTGTTTTCAGTAGACATATACAACTAATTTTTTATGTGGGCAGCCACTTATTCATACCTTGTTTATAGTCAAGATGGGAAATAATGAATATTCAAGTGTTTTAGCTCTTTTTCCGCTTCTTCTGTATTTCAAGTTAATAGTTGTGCACTGTGCAGTACCTACAAATACAAGTACTCTTATGAACATTTGAAATATTTATGACTGTGAGCTATATCTAATAAATAAATAAAACCAAGTAATTTTCACAGTTTGCCCCAAATGTATCCACTTATTTTTATGCATGACTTACAGCGTAGATTCTTCCTATAAAGAAAAATTGCAGCTTACAGAAAACTACAGATACAGGCTGGGGCGATGATAGGACTGAAGCAAAGGTTTATTAAATTTAAGGATTAAGAAACAACAGTTTTGGTTCACCTAGAGTTACTCATGTGCCTATTATCAGTAGGTTGCATGGGAAGAGAGATTTTATTCAATGTCCGCTAGTTTATTAAGCTATCTCAAAACAGTAGTAATTATAATTAGCTAGAAAGGAACTGTACATTACAGAGGTCATGAAACAGAGCCCTGTCCCAGTATCTGAGCAACTAGCAAGGAAGAAAGAATATAGTTCAAGTCCTGTCTGACTCCTCACTATCTTGATGATAAATTTCATTAATGAAGGACCATTTTTCTGCATGCATTACGAGATTTCCCCACCCAACCCCATGAACTGAATGGTATTTTACAAATTTTGATACAGTAAACTACATTTTTCCTTCAAGGTTTTGCACAAATTTCTTTTTCTCAGTTTCTCAAGGGATAAGATACTGCATGGTAAGATGATCATGATTCTTTTTTCTAATTTTAATGCATTGAATAAGTGTGTGTTTACAACCATATGGAAGAAAAAATTACATATGTGGTTAGACATTCACTTTCAATAAAGCTGTCAGCCTGCCTTGCAAAGGTCACATCACTGATAGGAAATACGAGACAGCAGAGGAAGTCATCGCACGCATCAGTCATCTCATCAAAATAATGATACAAATTGCAATATGTCCATTTTATTATATCACTATTATTCATTATTATTACATGTTTTTAAGTTCAGTTGGTAACCAGCCTGTTTTTTTCCTTACTACGTTTTCATAGACTGAGAAAAAGCAATCCTATTATTCAGTATTTTTCTATTTCTTACCAGGGAGATCATATTCTGCATGTTATTGTTGGGGCACTGTCTTTTAAACTGGAAAATGTGTGTATGAAGAGAGTAGATTCATGCCAAGCCCAGAACATACAACTCTGTTTAGCATAAGGCAGCAAGTCCCACAGCAGAAGGAGATACTGAGCCTATTCCAACACTCTTGGAAAAGCTACATACATGGAATATCCCTAGTAATTGGGTTTTACCAAATCACGTTCAACACAATTACTATGCCTCTTTTACTACTGACCACAATCATAAGTTTCTCTGTTTTGCACACGGTCCATCTCTTTCAGCATTCAAAACCAGGAACTTTACAAATGTCAGCAGTGGAAGCCAGACCCAAACCAAAAGCTTTCCAAGCACCAGCTTTTCTTGTTTTAGTCTAATAAAATGTAGCTATTGCTTTTTAGTCAAATAAGGATTTCCATATGTTCCAGTGACTGCCTGCATCCTTTACCGGCAAATAATGTTTTCCCATCTCCGTATTATGTTTCCTTATTTAAATATGTACTCATCCAAATCCCACAAACACAAACAATGCATACTTTGGTTTGCAGAGAGCTGATTTTTTGGGTGAATTATAATAAGGAGTAAGAAAAAAGCAGTCTAAATACAAGTGAACACAATGCAGAGTTAAAAAAAAAAGCTAACATTTTACCTTTTCAGTTCTATTTTAATACTGTGTTTCATGTAGGTAATGAAAGGACATACAAAGTTGGTTTACATCCAATTACTGTAACATTCTGTTACCTTTGGAACTGCCATTTTAAGGTGAAAGCTTATACAAGAAAACTCCAGGGAAACGGTTTGTCAGTTTAGTAAAGCCATCCCACTGATTTTTTTCAAGATTATGATACAAAATTTCTCTCTCAGGTGTCTCTGTCAGCAATAGTGAAACTTGTGAAAATACATAGGTTGCAAAAGCTTGACATAGTAATCTACTCATTCTGATTCAGGTACCATCTGGTATGCACTTTTCTACCCTTTCTGCAGTTTCATCTTTAAATGGGAGTATTTACAAGAGTAATTCACAAAGAAAGGCTAAGGAGGTAAATACAACTGAAGAAAAGTAATGACAATCTTCACTTAGAAAGTAAAGACGACATATTTGGTATAGTGAATGAACAGAAAAGGAAGGCAGAAACAAAAATAATAAAGTAAAAAATTATAAAGTAAAAATTGAGACTATACTTCAGGCAATGCAGAAATGTACAACCGTCAACTAAGTCTAACTGATAACTGATCATTGCTTTAGTGGTCTGTAAGATAACAAGAGCACAGGAAAGTGCTCCTGAAAACCTTTTTTCTTTTTTTTTTTTTTTGTATCAGGTTTACATGAAACATTCATTCTAAATGTATTTATATAAACTCTAAATGGATAACTGCAAGTGCAGTTTTAATTAAGGTACATGAAGACTCAGTGCATCCATCAACTTCTAATTGTTTTAATTTCCAGGCTTTTCTGTAGGAGTCATCCAAACTGAAAACAGTCAAAGGAAGGGTACCAGGCAAACTAGGTCAACTTATTTGATCTAATATGTAATTTCCTACAAATTACTAAATTAATATGAAGATTAAAACTTTCTGGAAAAAATATGAACTGCCTCCTCTCACTCTCCACATTTGTTCTCTGCCTTCCTCTATTTTTTCTTCTCACAATGAAGTTCCTTGTCCTGCTTCCCCCTCAGTTTCCACTGCCCTCAAAATTTATATTACCCTTCCCTGATCCAACAAAGGGAGGGTGGATTAATCTCATTTGTCCCTGCAAGAAATTGTATTTTTTATATAGAAGCTTGAATGAGCAAAACTGACTGACAATAACAGGTCTCTACATAACATGCATGGGTTTTAATACATACATTGATTGCTCTTACAAGACTTTTTTTCTCTGGTGCATTGTCTCTAAACAAAAATTAACAACTTGCACAGTTTCCACATGAAACCTAAAAATCATGTTGTGGGGTTTTTTTTATTTTTTATTTAATCTTTCCTAACCAATTCAGCAATCTGATCGTGTCTGGCTTGTGACTACTTTACCTTGCTGATAGCTTAAAATCTTATTTTGAGGTAACGTTTCCCCCAGGACAGTATAAATGCAAGGATTCTGGACTTTGACCATTCCCCCTTTTCTTACTCATGTAGGAGTGAGATTTCAGACTCAATGGAACAGCAATGAGAAAAAGGACACAGAATTTCCTCGCAACTGCAACTTTTTGCATCACCCAGTGAGAACTAGACAGCAGTTTCTAACAGCTTATTTTTCTTCACAGGACCAATATTCCCATCGTGAATCGTTACCATCCTAAACCTTCCTGTCTCAAGTATTTAGAGATGTTCACTTTGCTGAAAATAAAGTGGGCTTTATTAACCCACCAAAAGCTATATAAGAAACAAAGCATTAATGGGGGGGAAACTTTTTAGAAGGCTTCATGAATTTGTACGTGAATGTTTTCATTGTTACTATCATGCATAGCAACTAGAGAGAAGAAATTCCAGAAACTTCTTTTTCAAAGCGATAGTGTAGCAAAGCAGAGGAGAAAAATATTTTGGAATTTTGGAGAAATATAAAAAACATAAATGGACTAAAATAGGTGAAATATTTGAGGATCACTTATAATAATTACACAAGTACATGAAATAACAACATAGAACATGATTGGATCTAATGGGGATGAAGTCAATGTTTGGTATCTGCTCACATTTAACAACAGACTGTTCCCTTTGTGACTTTTTGTGAAGGATGTAGTTTGTTTCTTAAAACTTAAAGTCTTTTATTGCCACAGTTTTAAATGAAATGAAACAGTTACCACAGCTAAAAATGTTGATCAAGGCAACGTGATAGTGTCTGAAATCATTTCACTCTGTAAAAAGATCAGAATAAGGAAGCTAACAGTGTTATTCAATCTTTGGGCCAAAGGTGTCATGAAACATAACAGAATGATATGCCCTGAGGTAGTCTGGGCTGTCACCCTGAACAACTACATGATACAGAACTGTCTTGTGGTATCAAACTTCACCTGACCCAACACAATTTAAAATTTGTTTCCACCTGTCAGATATTAAGAGACTAGCATTAGAAACAGTTTGATTCAAAGATTAAAACCAAATAAAGTAAAGCTTGCGGATGTGTTGTCACTTGCAAAACTTGGAAGGATGCAGGCTTTAAAACCATTCAGGGCATGTTTCATGACCTATTGTACGAGTCCTTCCAAATTATCATGTAACAATGCTCTGGGAAGAAATTAAGTAAGACCACAGAGAAAGAATATTATTTCTCATTAATCTGGCAGAGAAGTAGGACTAAATAGGAAAGTGACTTATTTATAATTCCAGACAACTTTTTCCAGTAAGGATTATATCATCATAAAAATTTAGGGAATGCCACAGTAAGAGTAAATACATTGGGCCAGACTCTGTGCTTATGTGAACAGGTGCGGACATTCCCAATGGCTCTTGTTTTGGTCAGATATAATTAGGTTAGGCTACAACAGATGGAAGTTGTGTTTAATCATGACTTTAGCATAAAGTCTCCCTGAAGCAAAAAAAGAATCGACCTAGTAACTAATGGCTACATTCTACTAGTCTCAAACAAGAGTCCCATCAATATTTAGTTACATGACACAATTGGGTTCAGAACTCACTTCATTCAACATGTTTTGTGCACTAATGTTTCATAATTAAATGTAAATCACTGACACTTACTTCATTCACAAATGTTGTCCAATTCTTTTGGACACTCAAATTTTCCTAAAGCAATTGCTCTCATAATAGTCTATAGTATGCAGCAAAACATCAAATTAGAATTATCACATAGATAAATCATAAAAAACCCAGGCTATGCAAAAGATTAATAAAAGGATTTTACTAACAGAACATTTAAGTTATAGCGTTTACAAAAAGAATATGAAGCATTGAGTATGCTACTTACAAAATACATGTGTAACATGTTAGTTACATACTACAATGTAAAATAATTGTTATAAGACTGACTATTAAGGAAGACATTCATAGACATGCAGCAGGAATTTCTTCTGTAAATTAAATTTCAAGGCTTTAGATTGCAATCTGCAGGTGGATACATACAAAACAAATATGAACAAGAACTACTCAAGAATCAACTGAATCAAAGACAATATATAAAAGGAATAAGGTTGCTACTGGGAATGGAGAAAAACGTATGGAAAGCCCTCTAAGACAAATGCAAAGACTATTAAATGAAATCTGAACAGAAATCCAGCTTAGGAAAGGTATCCAAAAAGAAATCAGAACAGATTTGGTCCAGGGGAGATGTGGAGAGGGAATTTTTAAAATTAAAATCTAAAGTGAACTAATTCTTTACAACAACAATAATAATGTAGTTGGGTTTTTTGTTTGTTTTGTTTTCTGGCCACATCAAAACTATTCTGTCCAGAATGAGGTTTCCAGTGGTATTGATGCCACAATATGTTGATTTTTCATAAGGAATATAATTACTTTCCATCATTTGAATTTGTTTTAAGCTAAATGAATACAGCTACTGTATATGTTTATAAGTGTACGATTATTCTTTGCATATAGACAAATAATCCCAAATTTCAAAACAGACCTTGGAAAACTTGAGAAAAAAATATTTGAGATGTCAAAAATAGAAAAAATCCAAAATTTATACATATGCAAATAAACAATACATTTTAAACATTAACTAGCAGTTATAATTTGGAGTTAAAAATGAGAAATCACTGCTTTTAATTATTTCTCTACATCTCAAATGAATCTAACAATCAACTGTATAAATGTTTTATGTAAAATAAAGCTATTTTGCTAACAGTCTAACTAGTTTCATATTTATGTAGTTTGCTTAGAGCTGTGACAGTTTTCAGTAACAATGCAGTTGAAAATATGCAGTGTTAAACTAATACCATTGGAATAACATCGTGCCTTTTTATCTCCCTACACTGATGATAAAATTGATGGAATCAAGATGAGTTGCTAGAATGTGGGCATGATGCCTGATCTAATATATATATATGTCATTATAACTGGATTGAGTGGTTGGACATTGAGATGGGAAAAAAGTTGATTCAGCAAGGAATAGTTCTTTCCTAAATGTACTGTTAAAAAATTTAAAAAATCAAGATGGGATATTACAGAAGCAATGAAAAGGAACACATACATAGACTTTTAATGCTATGGCATAATATTTATGTCAAATAACATTCCTTCCACATTTAGAAAGCTGAATGCACACACAAAAATTACTGTTTCTCTTACCTGTGTTCAGCATTGAACTCTAAACTGTAATTTCTGGTGTAGCATTTTATGCCCATTATAATCACTATCATACAAGGTTCAGCTGGCCTTATTATTAGAAAAGATGGATTAATAATCAACTTTTTAGTTTCCATTAGGAACCAACTGCCCTCCAGATTTTACAGAAACAGCTTTCTTATTTGAAAAGTATTCTGAACCGTGTCATGCGTCCCATGGTAGCCCCAGACTAGTTTTCTATTACTCTTATTGCTATTATTAAAAATGAATTAATCTTCTGCCCTTGGGAGTGACAGACCAGAATGGCTCTTGCAAACTCTAGCAACGTAAGCTAGGCTGGATTTAAAGGTTTGCAGCCAGAGATTACTGGCAAAAGGCAGAGAAACTCACTAAAAAAGATAATTTGACCACTGTAGTTGCTGCCATTCAAAGCCCGATGTACTAATGTAAATTGCCATTGATTTCACTTAATACACCAGCCTAAGTTGTGACAGCTGATGGCTTTGATTCATGATCACTGTCAAACTGAACAGCAGCAGCTGAAGTGGATGCCACTCCCTTTGGTAATAACACACATTTGTCTTGCACAGTAAAGCGCAAATGCAACCAGTTAAAAAGAACTTTTCTAAAGATCTACATAACACATAAGGGCGGGGGGGAAAGGGAGGGAAGGAAAAGAAGTCAGATATTTATTCCCAGTTTGAGGCAAGACAGGTCTAGCGCAAGAAGCCTGGGATCCGAGAGCTAGCTCTAGACTACTATGCAGTACAGTAACTACCATTCTTTTGACTAAGAGCCACTTTCCATACAAAAATATAATAATAATAAGCACATAGCCATTGAGACAAAGAATAAATTACTTCTGAAGATCTTAGCTCCCACATAAATGAAGACTATATAAAAAAATACTTCTGAAAACAGCTTGACTTGCTCCCTCCCCGAGTACCTGGATAATTCAGAACAGAGGAAGATGTCCTATCCTTTCATATAAATCTATATCTATCTGCCTATAATGAAGGCCACTGGAGTCTTCAAATTACTGTGAAAGCAGGTTACTATGCTTTTTTTTATGGGGCATGACACACAAAAGGAAGAAACACAAACGTATCCTGAAAACGTATTTTACTTGATGACAGGAACACTTGGAAGGACTGGTTGAAACAGACGTCCGCTTTCAGGTTCCTCCCTGCTCCTCCCAAGAACCAATACCTTTTAACTCAGGAGTTGCTTTCCCTAAACCAACATCAATGGTTAATCTAAGACCTATTCATCTGTTTTTCTCTCTTGTTAACAATAGTTGATATCCACTCCTGGTTAACTTTTAGGTGACTGTCTTACACCACTAGCAAGATCCAGCAAAAACTGCCTTGAAGTATAGGCAAAGGTGATTTCTAGGCCAGGGACTGATCAAAACAGTCAAGACTGAAGGACAAAATAAATTATATGAGAACTAAAATCCTTTAGCCTGTTGGTTCCTTATACCCAGAAAGAGGAGACGAAGGACTGCGGTGGCGGAGTGACTATGAGGCAGCTGTGGGGACAGACTGTTGAAGGTCAAGTTAAATACAAAAAAGGTGTAGAGGCAAAATATCTGAAAACTCTGCTTCTATTCTCATAGGAATGGGCATTTATAGCTCAGCTGAGTGAAAAAAATTCACAGATATTTTACATGAAGACTGAACTTCTCAGCAATGAGATCAAGAAAACTGGTTGTACAAAGAAGCAAAACTCTCCTGGCATATTATCATGGAATATTTCTGTACTCACATGTTAAGAATAGAAACACGTTTGTGAATTAGATTCAGACATTTAATGAACTATTGCATGAAGAAAGCTGAGTTAAAAAAAAATATTGTTAAAAGGAGATAAGAATAACACACACATTCTCCAGCTCTCTCACACTGTCACACTGAAAAGTGCCCTTGGATTTTAGACTTACACAAGCCTCTGTCTAGTTATCCTATGGGGCCTACATTCATTCATGACCTTCAGCATACAGACAACGATGAGGTATTTTTAAGGTGTTAATAATATTTATTATTGAGAAAAGTGCTTAAAGGAAACTTCATTAGAGATTAATTTCAAGAGGCATCCTTTATATAATAACAAAAACTTGCTCTTAAAATTCAAGAAGAATGGTATGTATATTGACAATCCAGGTTTTGCATCACAGAAGATAAAAAAAAAGCTAAGGGGATAATTACATAAAATGTTAAAAATATTCCTTAGACTTCTCTGCAATATTTCATAGAATGGCTTCTGCAAAGGTGGTAGTTTGAATATCACGACGACATAAAAATTTCAAGGGAGACTTAAATGAAGAGCAGGTACATTGATCAAAGTAAACAGTATCTACTGCACTCCTTTCATCCACAGAGCAAGTCCTCTCGTCACAGAAGTCGATGCGGTTGGTCAAGCACTATTTGCACTTGGTAAATTCATGCTGACTGCTTCGAGCAGGAGTTATTTTAGAGTTATGACATAAAAGCAGTATAGTGAAAGCTATAGATTTTGTCTGTGGCTCTCTATTAAGTCCCTGGGATACCATTTCATAGCTTTGTTCAGTGTTGCTATATCATAGTACAGACATCAAATTAGACTTGTCTTCAAGAATGCCTCAAAAATATTTCAAAGCATTATGACAAACCCTAATAAATAAGAGATAAAACAGAAATGTTAAGCATCCAATGAAAAAACAGATCATTAGTTTCAGACATGGGAAATATAGAGAAGAAGGATTCACAAAGGTGGTGGAAGTTGCCTCAAACCAAATTTGAAAAAGGTGCCCATCAAATTAAACTTGTCTTCAAGAATGCCTCAAAAATATTTCAAAGCATTATGACAAACCCTAATAAATAAGAGATAAAACAGAAATGTTAAGCATCCAATGAAAAAACAGATCATTAGTTTCAGACATGGGAAATATAGAGAAGAAGGATTCACAAAGGTGGTGGAAGTTGCCTCAAACCAAATTTGAAAAAGGTGCATTTGACTTGAAGTTATTGCAGACAAATCAGGCAAGACAACAGGCCTCTGCAACTCGGGACTTCCATTTCCCACCTTCTCCAATAACTTCATATACTATCTACTGTCCATAAAACCCCATGAATTTTCATATAGATGGATTGTTATTGCATAAAAAAGAAGAGAGAGTTTATTTATTAACTGTCAGTATCTTAGCTTTAAATTTTAATAAGTGAAATATATTTGCTTTTAGGAGGAATAAACTCACATGTCTGTATTTGTGGGGTTTTTTTAAAGTACTTTTTTTGAAAATGATAGTAAATCATTTAAGTGAGACAAATACATTTAACGAACTGGACCCATTTTCTAGTACAACATCTGCTTAGCAACGCTTTTAATTTCAGTATCTTTAGTGATTGTAGTACAGAGCTAATTAAAGAAAAACCCCACAAAGAATAGAAAACAGCAGGCCCACAAGCTTGCTGTAAAAAAATAAAATAAAAAAAACTGTCCGGCTAATATCAATTCCTTAATGGTTCAGTTGCCTCATATTTATTCTCAGTTCTCAAGGATATCCCAGATTGCTCTGACCTGGTTATCCCCACAATAATCCTTCATATTTCTTTTTACTAAGACAAGGATAATGCCCAGTAGCATGCTTTAAGTTTTCTAGAAAATAACCCTATGAAACTTTATTATTTTAAGATCGTTGACTTAAATGTGGTAACTTGCAGTTCCATATTTAATAGTCTAACATTGCCTTCTTGGGGGGTGAGGGAAGATACCTAACTTTCAAAGCAAGCACCGCTGTCACCTTTCTGAACCAAGTCTTTATTTGTCCTTACTTACATATATATCATTTCTTAATAATTGAACTGTCATTTAGTATTTTTATTAATGCATTGCTTTTAAGTCAGCCAATTAGTCTGAAAGCCGTTTTATTTTAGAATGATTTACTGTCATTTTTATTGCCTTGTTCTCATCATTGAGAAATACCCATATTAGTATAAGTATGAAGAGCTATAATAAATATGCGAAGCTGAAGTATCCTGTATTTTAATATCCTGTTTTTAAGGGACAAAACCATCTGCCAAACAGAAGATCAACTTTTATCAAAATGTTTACATTTTTATCATAAATTATTGAAAAAAAAAAAAAACTTATGCATAATTTGATTGACAGAAATTATGCTTTAGCACATTCACTTTCAAGTAAATTCTAGCTTGGCAGTCCTAGGAAATCTCTCGTACAATAGTCACAGATGCTCTGCGTCATTCTGATTCACTGACAACCAGGAGGAAACAGGTTTGTTACAGCCTGATGAACTCGGTTTAAAACTTGTCTTTCACATGAAAGCTAAGAGTCTGTGTATATCTGCCAGCTACTCCAGGTCAACAGAACTACTGGAGTTCTTTCACCCAATTACTTCACGAACACCGATGCTCATTTATCTAGTCCCTTTCAACATTTGTCTTTCTAGACAATCTTTCTTGAGAAACTCCTTTCCAAGTAGTCATTCATTCAGAAGAGGCACTCCGCACATGGTAAAGCACAAATCCTTTTGGCAAAGATATGACTGCAGCTTAGACGAGTGGCAGAAGGAAGGGCCTTTGTAATATTGGTCAAATGACCTTTGTAAAACAGATTTTCCTCTGGTCTCTATTACAGTATTCCCCACAAGAAAAAGCAAGCTGGACAAGAAGAGGAGGATGTGCTTTGGAACCAGCACAGGGGAGTTCAGGTGCTCGCTTGCGTCAGTGTGGCACCTGTTGGTTTAGTTCTCTGCTAGCAAAACTCTTTATCAATCTCTTTTTCTCCAAGACCTTCCAAACAGCATCTCCTCACTGCAGATTTCAGAACACAATTTGAAATCTACATGTAAAAATGCAGCATACAATATTAATCAAAGTGCATTTACTACAGTGAAGTGAAAATTTGTTCTGTGTTTTTAAGACAACCAAATTTTAATGACAACCAAAACCAAGACAAGCTTTGGATTGCTTTTGGCAACTTGAATACTTGAGAACATCTTGATTATTTTTGAGTAGATAATTTGTCAAAGATGCAATGTGCTTCATAAAAGGCAGAAAGAAAAAAAAAAAAGAACAGCCCAATCAAAACTAAGGAGCATATTTCTTTCAACACGAAAGCTTTTATCACACACCTGTGCTTTTATAAACAGCGTCAGCAAAACAAACTTTGCCAAAACATGAATTTCTTATAAATATGTATTACTCATTTCTGAATTTTTATTTTATATTTGAATGTATTTTAACCCTACACACACACATATCAAGCAGTAGAGAGAGTATAATCGCTGTCACCTTAATGGCAAAAAAGTAATTCAAACATCTGCTGACCTTTGGGGAGAGGCTGGCTGCAGTTCTCTCGTGTCAGGATTTCAGACAGGGCTATGGTAATTGTGGAAAGCACCTTAAGCACTATATGAAATTACGTGTTTAACACGTTAATCCTTAAATAAAATAAAGACATAAAAAGAGAGCTATTAATAACAACATCTTCTCTCTGAAGATCTCCAACACATCCTAATTACCTTTGATGATTTATTGAGCTATTTTTATAGATTTAGTGATTGAGTGAACAAGCAAATGCTGAGCTCAAGATAAGTGGCTCAAGGACACATAGGACCCTGTAGCAGGCCAGCGTCAAACATTCGTCTCCTTACTCCCCGCTTCATTCTTTAAGCAGATTAGCTTCTGAATATGCAGTATTAAGACAAGTCTTTCACTTGTCTTCCACTACAAACACTTGTGAGTGTTTTGATACGTGAGAAATATGAGGTAAAATATGGCTAAGCTCTTACCACATTCCAAAATTAAGGAATTGCCCCGAGTCAGTGTTGTCCCCTTCATATGAGCACTTCCAGCCCAGATGTTTCTCCCTCTGTGATCCAATTAGCAGTACTGAGGTACAAAGGACATGTGCTGCAAGATGAACTGGAAAAAAAAGTGTGTATTGTATATTATACATTACATTGTAATTCTTATATGACTGTATACGTTATATGTGTTGTAATATGTATAACATTTATATATATACAGATAGATCTTCTTCATCAGCAAGCATATCAGTGAGAAGGTCCCTTCAAATTTCAAACCAAGCAGCAAAAAATCTGTTCTAAATTATTCTGTAAAACTACTGTAAATTAATTCAAGCTAGAAGGGTCATCCCACGTATCAAAAATATGACTTTTTAGTCTATGGCATCACAGGATAGTTCAGGGTTGTAGGGCAGCGATTAAGTGACAAAAGGTTTCAATTCATTAATTGTGGGTTTTTTTTAAAAGTTCACAAGGGAAAGTGCAGGAGAGATTAATTGATTTATTATACAACATTGCTGCTGCTAATTAAATCTTTCATTAACATCTTATGAGAATGGGAGATATATATCTCTTTTTCCTTTTATCTCTTGTATTCATTGATAAAAATAGTAGTATAAATTTGTGCCTATGTTCCTCTGTTCCTAATAGTTACAAAAGCCTAGTAGACCCATTCTGCTCTCCTTCCATCTTACTAAAAATATGAAGATTATGAACAAAACGCAGCAATTTATAAAAAATTACTCCCTCTTTCTTTGAAAGGAAAACATATTTCCAGTTATGCAGACATTTCCACCGACTTCAGTGAGGGCTCTGAGATTTCTAGCAGATGGGTTCTCTTTAATCCTGATTTCTGCTGTCACTGAAGTTCCTCTCTATCTCCTGATCATAGCTGTCGTCTTTTTCAACTCACTAATTGACAGCATTGAACACAAAAATCCATCCAAATCAGATTGCTAGTGTGGCAGACACTGTTAAGCAAAAGGGTAGCCCTGAAGTGGAGAGAAAAAGAGCAAAGAGAGCTCTAGTAATCTGTTTTCCATGTTTTGGCAGACAAAGCCCTTGGAGACTATTTACCTGTGTTGACTCACTTTTCCCATTGAGATGACCTTACCTTTTGTTCCCTGAATTCTCAGAGCTGCGACAGTGCCCCTGCAAGCATTCTCACGATATGGTCTGTCATTGTTCTTCAGTATCAGTCTAATTATCCCCTATTTAATTTTCACTATTAGTTAAGTTACTGTTTTATAAAGCCAGGCAAATGTAAGAAAAGTAAACTGTAATAAGAATTTGGAAAAATAATGAAAAAAACATATTTCAAATGGTAGATAATCTGATATATCTCACAAAGGCCTAGAAAAATGAGATTCTTGTCTGTACTTGTAGACACTAACATAACCAGAGCACAAAAAATAGAAGTAATAGAAAGCTGTCAAAATAATGGCTTAGGTCAGTGCTATTACAGGAAAAAGAACTTTAAATTGCTAGAAATAACAGTACAAATGCCCATTTCAAAATGGAACGTGCTAAGTTATCAGCTTAGAAGAATGATCTTTGACTTACTGGTAGCATCCCAAGAAAGGCCGAAGTATCTTTACTTCAATAACAAAATTCTACTCTTCATTTTAAAATAACGATCTTCAGCTGGAAGGATAATTTTCTGAACAGGTAAGATTTCTCAAATAAGTGTAAAGATACATTAGGCATTTGTTATTTACAGATACATATTAAAAGCCTGAACAAATGCAAGAAATAAACTAGAAAACAATATGCACACTCAGAAATATATGTCTAGAACATGAAATTACCAAACTATGCTCCAGGGAAATTAAATACCTGTTGTCTTCATATAGTACATGGGAAACAAAAGAATGTTAAGGATTATTGTTAAGACAGGCTCCAGAGACAGAAAAAAAACCATGATTTGCTAAGCTCTCCTTTGGCTTGTTGTTGAAGCAAGAGCAAAAATGAGGAAGTGTTTTCAACAGGATTATTATTGTTTGAAATATTTTTACTTCCCCAAATATATGTATTTCATACACATAAACCTCTAAGTATTTCATGTTTTCTCCCAAGCTCACCTGGGAGAGAACGCTAATGTTTGCTGATTTCAAACAGAAGAGTCTGCCGAGATTTTCTTGGATCAGCTTCAGCAGGAAAGCAGTATTCTCAAGGAAAAAGAAAAATTAATTTTTTTCTTGAAAAAACGTTTCATAGAAGTTACTGAACATACTGCTAATATGAGGATCCAAGCAATCAAGTCAATGTCAGATAAAAAACAAACCTTCATCTAGATAAGATTTATAAAACACTTACTAAATTGGTAAGCTTTGTACACCTTAGTAATGCTGGGATTTCTCCCATTAAAATTAAAGCTTGCATAGTTTGCACTTTACTGTATCATCATTACAAAACAGGCATGCACAACTTCAATAACAAAGGGAATTTATGTTTTTCAAGAACTTACACCTGAACATTTTATTCAAGCTGTTTTATTACTGATTACCATCTATTTCAACTACTGCAATGTTCACAGAAATCTCTACCTTATCCTTGTCTATACAAAGATGACATAAATCCTTTTCTGGTGCGAATATATACTAGAAATATATAACCCACGAAGAACAAGAGCTGGTGCTTATAATTTCACTGCATTTATTAACAGGAATATTAAGAGAGAAGACCACCTGACTCAGTGACAGGTGATATACCAAATACATAACCATATTATAATATTAAATATATCCAATACCAAAACTAATAGTCATCAGTATTACTGCAATATTGGTTACATCCACAATACCAGCCTAAGCTTATATGCCCCTACACTGCTCTGCTATTTCTATACTATTCCTTTCTCCTGTCCCTGAACTGGGCTGGGCCATTTGCACAGGTAATCAGCTCCCATGACAAAGGAGGAATGGAGCTAGAGCTGGGCCATGCTCCTTTTATTTTTCCCCTCTTTGTCCTTGAATACGCTGGTGTAGCGCTAGTAAGCATGAGGGAATGGGCATACATAAGCAAGCATGAAGGGCTTTTTGGTTGTTTTAATCCTTCCCCCCCTCCTACTATCACCAAGATTTTTCTCCCAGGAAACGAAAGTTATATTTTAGTGAAAGGTCATCCTTGACATGTAGTAGATCCCTAAAACTGCATCAAGGGCACAGTGGTTACAGGATACCCATTTTCATATCACAGATTTATATGTAAATACAAGACGGAAGCAAGCGGAAAAAAATGACTGAATACTGAGACATTTATCTCATCAGCATGTAGTATAAATTGGTATTTTAAAGTGAGACAATGAAACATATAGACAAACATGTAGACACCGCTTCAGGGATAGATTCTGAGTTAGGGAACATTTAGATGAGTCCTTAAGCATATCTTTTCTGCAAAGGCATCTGCGGATTTCCAGCCCTCCTACATATCTGTGCTAATCTTAGTTTCCTAATCCCCCAGGACAGTTAAGTCATCTTTTTTTCCTCCCTGCCTTTAGCAGTCTTCTCCCTTCTACAGTGAAAAAGGCTATTCTATGTTGCTGATCATTTGGTGCTCTCACAAAATTAATCAGTAGTCTAAAAGAAGTTAGATGACTATTGGTGAGCATAACACAAACAATACAGTATTTTTACTGAAAATGAAATTGCCTGTTCTCTAAGGGCTTGCCATCACTTAAACATTTTCTCCAGAAGCATGAAGTACCCTAGAATATGGTCAAATCCTCAAGGTTGTATATGATCCAAAATTGTTGGGAACAAACAACACCACCCTAAAGAATTGCTTGATCCGTTCTGTTCAGATCGAGTATCAATAGGTGTACGTAGATTAATTTTATTTAGATTTGGCTCTGAAAGGCACTTTTTATGATAGGCTAATTCAAATGTTTTTACAAAAAGTGTAATGCTGTTAGCTTTTCTAAATACAGAAATCCTTTCACTTGCATATATTGAAGCTTGTTGGCAATCTGCACACAGAGAGGAAGGGGGAAACGAGAAAACAGGCCTTTTAGTGGCTGGGGAGGCCACCTACATGTCTCTGTCAATTTGCTATTGCAAACAAGAGCTGCCAACACTTCAGAGTGGCTGCAGAGGCACAAAGATCTGCCCAGAGGCCCCTGGATTCCAAGGCACTGAGCCCAGAGGAATCCCTTCCTCACAGCTGCTAGAAAATCACTCTGAAAGGGGAAAAAATACACCAAACCAGCAAACGCAGTCACTCTGCAACCTTTGAACACCTTTTCGATCCATAAAACCTGCCTAAATAGTCTCATTAACATTAAGGTAGACCCTGTCCTTCTGCCATTACTCATAACTTGTTAACTTTAAGCTGGCTCTTTTCTAAGTGATGAATCAGTATGATTTGCTAATATCATCAATCCTCTGTCCTGTAACTTCAGTCTTCTTTTAATGCTTCTGTACCAGAGAGTTACTTAAAAACAGCATTACACAGTCATGCTGAGTAATTAAAGCAGTAAGATTCCTAACTAATATGATTTGTCCTTATTTCCCCTGCCCCTATTCTGTCCTTGTATCCTGGCGGGTTTGAAATAACCAATCCCTGTTCAGAAAGCATCATAACGTAAAATAAATGGGTGAGCTAAAGTAGTAGTAGTAATTTTCATTTATGGAAAAAGTTAACGGAAGTTGTAAATGCAACTATTAAGCGATTTCATTCCTAATAAACTTGTCTTTATTTTACTGTGTAAATAAATAGGACTAGCAGGACATCGAGCTTTTATGTTACATAGCTGATGTTGTTTAATCTTGTTAAAAATAGAAAGTAAAGTGAATATTCTATATTAAAAATTACTGCAATGTATTAGCCACCTACCTCGTTGCCTTGGACACCATGGATTTTGAAACTACAAACCCTGGTAGAGATCAGATGCTAAAATTTCCTCCTATTCTTAACATTAGCTATCAGCTTACAAACACATATTCATTATTTTCTTGCAGTCCCATCCCAAAACCTCATGTGTGTCTTTCTTATGTCTTCCTCATCTTCTGACTGATTGCTGAAGGGATAGTGTGAACATATACACACACACACATTTTCACGTCTGTGCCCATTCTGAAATGCACCTAGACCCATGGCTGTTTTCACAGCATCTGTCGGACCCCATTGTGGCTAAGTGTATAAATATCTATGTGTATGTATTATAAATAAGTAGATATACACCTTTATAATAGGCCCATTGAGTATTTAATGTTCATTCTCCAAGTTCTTCCATTAAAATAATGAAAAACTGATTTGAGCTCTCCCACTTTAACCAGTTATATTGCCTATCACTGTTTAACAAAGTATGACTTTATTAGCAAGCACAGATGTGCACTGTATCTCAATGACACAAATGTTTGTCATCTTTTAAGAAAATTTATTTTCTATTGTTCCCCAACTTTTGACACATAATGAATAATTGGATAGTTATTTCATTCACACTTGATTTTTTTTATTTATATATAGTAACCTTGTTTGTCCTGTCTTGCATGTCTTCATAGCTTAAGCATCCAGTGGTAATGGGTCATAAAACTACTAGAGTAATGTATATGAGAATATGCAATTTATTGTTTTACTATTTTCTAGAGTGAGAACAGCATTCCTAATCTAAACATCAGTTTTACCACATAGCAGAAGACACATTTAATATTTTAAACCACATCATTTTACAGTAGTCTTATGATCAGTTACACTTGTGACATTCTTTTTGTTGAGTTACATGTATGTTGTTTAACTGTATAGGTCTTTACATAGAATCATTTAGGCTTGAAAGGACCCTTAAGATCATCAAGTCCAACCATTTTTAAAAGTAAACTCTCTTAATGAACAAACCAATTAAAATGCACCTCAGGATGCATTTATTCATGCAAAGATAGGACATTTCTCACAGGTCTTGGGATTCTGAACTATGAATGTCAACAAGTTACTGAATGAGCCTTTATATTTTCCTTTTTCTTAGTTTGGGGATTAATTTAAATACAAATACTTTCCATGGGCCTTATTCTGATGTCCAGCTAATCATGATTTGCCCTTATTTGTCCTAATCGTTTCTATTTTCATAGAAATAATTTTAATCAACCAAACAGTTAATATTTGTTGCATTATACTACTATAATTCTCTTCTACTAGAATCAGTTATGGTACATTTAAAGGCGGGCGGAAGGAATATTTTATTTGTTTTTGGAAAGGAAACATTTAGAGAAATGTTATTATTAAGAATCCTACAGCTAAAAGACATCCTTGGTCTGGAATTGTGTTCAGTTATGTCAGTGCAAAACTAAGCAGATTGTTTCAAGTCAGCTTATGACTCTCATTTTCCATTTTGTGGATGTTAACATACACATACAGGAAAATATTATTTCATTGGCTGCTAACTTAAGAGACAACAGCAGCAGGGATACCTGTGACAGAAGACTGACATTATATGCCTGGTTTTACCAGGTCACTTGCTGACTACATGTGTTTTCGCACTTGCAAAACATTATTGTTTTGTAATATTGTAGAAGTATGGATTACATGGAAGAAAAGAATGTCATTTAATACTAATCACAACCAGTCAGTCTTACTCTGTTCTGTACTATGGCCCTTGTCTCACTTGCAGGTCTGCAAGCCTACGTATTTTCTGTCACAAATGATTTTACAGATATTGAACAAGTTAGATCTCTTCTTCCCCTTAGAAATAAAGATTAAAGAGGATGTACTATAGAAATCTGTAGGTGATGACTATCTTCAAAAATTAGTAAAATATTCATTAGTCATTGATGTGATCTGAGCAAGCAAAATGGACTTCTCTTAATGGATTTAGAGAGAGTACGTTTTGTCAAGCTGTTAATTAGCTCTTAGGAGACAAGCAACTCATTAAAGCTTTGTGTGTTCTAAATATTACATTTTTATAAAAGGCTATTTACATATATTGCTTTCACAATTAAATTCTAACAGGTACAATTTTAAATGGAAGATATTATTCAGAATTTATATCTGACAAATATTAGAGCTCTTGTGACAGTGCTAGGATTCAGAGGAACTCTCTTGTTTTCTTTCTCTCAAGTTTTAGAGTCTTTATTCTTGAAGATTGAGTAGTTAATTAGTTTTGCCAGTCAACTGCCTCAAATTGGATTACCAACTTTTTTTTTAATTTTAATTTTAAATCTCAGATCCTTCTGACTGAAATAGTGGGGAAAGGACACACTAAAAGCTTAGAGTTAGCTGTGGGCATATAAATACAATAAAATTAGAGCACAGAAAAGTTTTCCAGGGTTTCTCTTAATGTGCATATCTGAACAATATTAAAGGATCAAAGCTCTGGCTATCATTCCATTCCATATCTTTTTTCCCCATTTAAGATTAAATACTCCATCATTCTCTGAATACACTAGAGAGCCATATTGAAGTTTCTCATTAATTGCATTATTAAAAGGTTTCTGAAGAACTTGTTGAGATACTTGATAAAACATAATAAATCTCTTTGGAAAGTTAGGGTGAGTTGATAAAAATATTTATAAAATATCAAAATGAAAATGAATATATTCAATTGATACTCATTTTAAACAGAAATCAGTAAAATTATTGTTGTATTACATCTGTTGCCAACAGAAGCAATTTAAGTGATTTTCAGCCAGCTACATTTGTTTACCATCATTCA
>NW_008794447.1:2198356-2221845 GCF_000699145.1 Aptenodytes forsteri
AAAAAACCCCCCCCCCCCCCCCCCAAAATAAAGAAGATTGATATACTTAGATAAAAGGAGTTATGCAAGTACAAACCTGTAGCAGAAGCATCATGAACTGCAAAGTCTGAAAGAAAACAAGATTTAGGCAGGTAAACAGCAGATGAATTCTTCTGGAATTCTGAAGAACAGTCATATTTTTCTCTACTTGACAGCCATGAACTTATTCATAGATATATTTTCTTTTCTGTTGGTATACAGTTGCTAAATAGTAAGGAATTTTCTGTACTTTAAATATCTATGTCCCATGGTAAAGACAGCAATGAAATTCAAAGAATTTCTTTTTAATTTGTTTATGCTTTCAAATGAGGTTGAAATAAAACAACAAAAAATAAAAAATACAAAGAAAAAAAAGAAAAAAAAAGAGTTGAAAGCCTCTTTCATAAGCTCTTAGCATCCACAGCTCTGTTTAGGCTTTCTTTAGTTCGCTTTTCAAGAGCTCATGGGTATCTAACTCATTTCAATGGGAATAGCCTTTCTGAATGCTCCAGTAGGGACCAGATGGCAAGTTATTTAGAAATACTTAAATGGTAAATGACACAAGCATTAAAACCTATAGCAATCTGAAAAAGCTTCGAGTTATACCAGAGCAAAAATTTATCCTAATTGTTTTCTGTTAATAACCTAGTCTCAAAGACGACTATTGGAAAACTGGCTTTATCCTTTTAGGTTAGTGACAGATTTATCACTTCCCAACAGTTACTCTGTCATCGAGTAATAAGTTAAAAGAAAATGTTTTCTCTGGTGAAGAATTTTCTCATGCTATTAATCATAAGATATTTAGAACTTTATAAACCAATGAGTTCCTCTGCATTAAAAAATGCTCTTACCTGTGCTGTTACTGAACATTTGCACAGTTTAGCAGAACATGCCACCTTTCAGGAACAACAGGAAAATCTACACAATAGCATAATAGTAAAGATGCTGGTTTGCAGGAAAACAATTAATTAAGGAGAAGGTTCTTCCTAGCCTTCCGTAAGAAAGCTGTATCTGTTTCGGCAGTAACATTGTCACAATTGTCTGAAGAGGAAACAAAACCACTTGAAAACTCCTCATCTTATAGCCTATAACCTCAAGGAACTCCACTGAAGTTCAGATCCCCCCAGAACATGTCCTTCAGGGAATTCAGTAAAACTTCACTGCTGTAATTTGGACCATGGTGGAGCGTACCACTTGCTAGACATGTTTGTCTCCACTGACCTCAGCTGAAATGTTGAGTGAAATGCACTGTAGCATTTCAGAGCAGAGATATTCAGAGGAAAGACATCAAGAAAATTCTTTTTGTCATGAGTTTCAATAGCCTGAATCTTAATCAATTCATTAGTATTAATTCTTCAAGGCTGTTCAAGAAGAGCTTACGGGCTATGTTGAACTGAGTCCAAAGGGCTCAGGACTGGCTGCCTCTCTGCAGCAGAACACATCTTTCAGCAGCTGGTGATGCAGAGGCATCTGCCTTTGACACCTGAACCAGACCCATCATGGGGCAATGCCAGGGCCTCACGGGTGCTTCTTGCACCTAAGGACAGTGACAGCAAACTGAACGTCCATCAGCAGAAGCTGACAGCAGAGGTGTGGCATGAGCAACTGGGGACTGGTCACACTGTTTGGGGAACCACTGCTAACCAGCTTAGTAATTGGGCTTGCTTGCCCTTTGGTAAATGTACTTAAAGGCATCTGTAATCATGAATAACAGTAACTTCGAACACTGCCAGCTCCAAAATTATTTCTGTATAATGGCCACTTACATTTCACATGAAAAATCTGACACAATTGAATTCCATATCCTCCCAAACCATTTTTTTTTTTTCCAAATATTAAACTGGGTTTGACTAAATTATCTCCTTTGCCTCACATTTTCAATATAGTGTTACAACTATGACATAACATAACAAGGGTTTCTTTTATCTTTTTTTTGTTCCCCTGGGCTGGGGGAACAAACAGCTGCTGTTTATCTTGGAACTGTAATTTATTCGGGAAAGGAGAGCAGTCGGAAAAATAAAAGCATCCTATTACACCGAGTCCAACGCTAAAATGTAAGTGCTTCTCACGAACACTGATTCCCTCTCTGACTTTTCACACTGTCAACCTTTCCACTGCTACATCATTACTTTCCCACTTGGAATGAAATGCAAGCAATTAGGAAAAACATTCTCCTCTCAAGAGTTGACACAAGAGGTATGAACAGAAGTGAGTTTTGGCAAAATTATCCAGACGCTCCCCACTGCCACCCGACCCCCCCAGGTCCCTCCTGAAATTCCCATGTAAATTTCACTCTCTTGGCACCTTCTTTTGCTAGTTTTAGTGCTGCTAATCACATTGTTAATATTCAGCCGGAGGAAACCCAGGCATAGCAGGGAGAACTTTTCCTCTAAACTTCCCTTTTCTCTCATGTTGCACAACACAAGTTTCATTTTTACTTAACAAAATTCATTAAAGCATGTAAAAATCTCATTGTGTAATTTAAGTATAATACATTTTATCACAGTACATCTTTCTTTAAATATTGAAATTGTACCTTAAAAGGCTTTCTGGGGAATATTTATCCGTAATTATCTCTCTTTTTGGCCTGTACCATGTCTAGTAACATACATAAACTTTGTAAGCTGCACTGCATAATGTATCTAGAAATGTGTGGATGAAAATCATTCAGCTGACATGCTTTCAAAGTAGAATATTGTCTCTCCTACTTCCTCTCAGCCCTTTCCTCAATGCAGCAGTTTTAAACAAAGAGAAAACAAGCTATCAAGGGGAGTAAAGAAGGCTCTGAGAAACAATTGTCAATGAAACCAGGGCAGCGAGAACTGCAAAGATGCTATTATCACAACATTATGGCATAATTTATAAAAGTCTCTTGTACAACACTACTACTTACTTTTCTGGACATCAAAAATAAGAACATTTTAATAGACATTAGTAAACATAACCCACACAATATACTTTTTATATTTTCTGTATGCATCTTCTATTTAAATAACTTCATATCAGAGACCTAGGCAAGTAAGCTGATTAGAGCCATATATGTGTCAGGGATCAATATAAATTTAAGATTAAATTTCACGTAGGAAGATCTTTACTGGATTTAGATGATCTACAAACATTGTCAAAATGTGATACTTGATCCCAATTGCAGAACAATCACTAGATATAAGAAAGAAACTGAGAGTAACTTGATAGCAGAATAATTAAGGTATTTCCATGTAGAGGTACAACCCAGAGAAAAAATTCTGTTTCTATGTCTAAGGCTATTTATATAATTTTAAAAAAGGTAGACCTAAGAGAAGCTTCTGAGATCTTACAGACACAAAGTAACATATAAAAGTCATTGATTCATGTTATAAATTAGGAATTAGAAATAAAACATGCACTGATTGCTCACTGCATTTTCCAAATGTATTCAAACAATCTGTGATTAATACCCAGATTTTACATACAAATACTTCTTTCTTAAGATCTCAGGAGTCCCCACAGATTAAAGACTATGTAAATATGGAAAAGAATAAGTATGAAAGTCTATCAAGTTGCTCATTTTATTTCTTCTTTCTCTTCAACTAAGCTAACACTATCAGTTTTAAATGGCACCACAGTTTCAGCAGCAGCAATAGGATATTTGTTTGTTTGCTGCTAAAGTGCACAAAGTTTCAATCCGAAAACATGCCTATAAACTGAAGGTCAATATACAGGGTAACTAGACCAACATGCAAAGCAGTTCAGGATTTTCCAAGGGCAGCACATGTTGAGTGTGCCACCCGTCTCAGCCCTCACCTATTGAAGGTATCATTTTTTTCCTCATGTCAGGTGTAACCCTCCTTACTCAACCAGGAATGTTCCTTGGCAATGTCCTCCATCCTTTATAAGCACCTATCGATGCTTATGGGACACAGAGCTCCACAGAGAGCTCAGTTCCCTGATTTTAATGTTAGTCTGGCTTTCTAACTCTTTCTATTTATGTTGTATTGCATTCCTATTCTTGTAAAGGCAGGTTCTCCAAGCATCATCTTTGCTTTCCTCTTTAGCTATCCCATCACTCTTTTCATCCTTACTTTTCGTTCTCCAACATTTTCTCCCTTGTGTACTCAACAGCCAAAGAATTTTTTTCTTTTCTTTATTTTTTAAATAGGAACGAGCAACAGATGTGCTATTGAGTAGAAGATAAGAAAAATATCCAGGGTATTTCAAAGCTGTTTTTCTCCTTTACTTACCACCAATGATATCGCACAAGCAACACAAAATCATTTGTGAACCAAATAAAAAGTTCGAGGTAGCTTGACAAAAAAAGGTTCCTAGCAGATCAAGAAATATAGGCGATTAGTTTTGGTTTACCATCCATAAAATGCTATACAGGACTCAATATTCTATATTTTGGACACATTCAGTATATTTTATATATCTTAAAATAACCTTCTACCACAACATGAAGATCAGCATAAAGTCATTCTAGTTGTGGGTTCAAGATATTTAGGTAGATGAATAATTGAAAGGTGCTTACCTAATGGCTAAAATCCAAAGGAACTGCTCTTAAGAAAGATGATGAGTCATAACTGAAATAAAAAGATGTGATGCAGTCAATGGTATTACCCACAAAATTATCTTACCTTATATTACCAAACTCCTCCACATGTGATACTACCTAATTTTAAAAGGAACCTAACACTGACATAGATTTTGGATAAACAATGGAGACTGTTAAACTGGCCCAAATAGAATAAAAATACACAAGAAATACACAAGCTTAAAATGGGACATTAAAAGCGTTTGTTGAAAAAAGTGGAGGTATAAAAGTATCAAAGTGTCATCAATGAAAACATGAACAATACAATATTGTTTAGCCTTACAGAATAGCCCTGACAATTTCTAACTTCTTTTAAAAAATGCAGTTTGATTAAGGACATAAAGGAATTAATAACTAGAGTTCTAGACAAAAATGCAGGGAGACATCCCCCCTGGGAAAACTACAGGACCTGTGAATATCCTAGCAGCGACCTATGTGAAAAACTATACTGACTATATCAGATAAGTATTTCTCTTAACTACCATCATGAGGTTTTCAATATTTCAAGTATTTACATGCCTTACAAGACTATGCTGTGCACTTCCGTATCAAAGGTATGATGTAAATGGTAAATTTGTTTTACAAGAATAAGCCTATTGTACATGTAAAGAAGTGAAGTCTATGAATACAACAAAGATTCAGCTATTATATAGGATCCTGTTAGCACAGACTTGCCAAATATAAGAAGTTTGGACTTTCTGATCTCAGTATCTAAATCAGAAATAAAAATTAACCAACTTAATCATAACTTTTTGCTGGAACAAGTTACAAAATCTATTTTTCTCACTCACAGCCTAAGAACATGTGCCATAGTGATAGATAGATATTGGAGAGCTCTGTGACTGCATTATCATGGCTCTGAACCCAAGTTATCAGCCCTGTCTCATAGCACAGATTGTTAGCTCACGTTCGACATTGCTGTTGTGGTCATATGGCTTCTGGTTATTTTGAACAACGAGCAGATCAAGCTACCTATAAATGACACGCTGTGAGAAATGAAGGACTTAGTAGATTATTAACTCTCTGTATATGGCACTGTGACATGAGGACCAGTGGCTTGCATAAACTAAATGGCTCGTCCCAATCCTAAAAATAAGATATGATGTAGCAAAGAAACATCCCATTCCAATGTAATTCATATTTTCTGCCTTGTTATTCATATGTGATTTCCCAGAAATAACTGGTAGTTCCTGCTTTCATTTTTACTGCTAAATCATCATGGATTGTGGGAATTCAATTGAACTAATACAGGAAGGACTGCTGATCAAAACCCTTATTCGCTTCTTATGCCCCAACAGCAACCTTGTCCAGCTGGTTTTTGGTCAGCAGTGGCAAGCCAAAACTGTGGTTTCTCAATTCAGGTTGCCCTTGCAGGTGAGATCAGGGTCTTTGAGTGGTGCCCTGTCTTCCTTATACACTTCTTCGGTGTTATTGCAGGTAAATCAACTAACACGTGCACAGAGCTTTAGTACTTTTCACTCGCTTTGTGTCTTTGGTGGTTCAGAATACCTGAAAGTTTTCCCTCTGAAATAGGCTGGCTATGAGTTTACCTAGTTTCTTCAACTTCCCATCACAGCTAAGAAAACAGCCCTATCTTCACTAATTGTAATTTATCAACTGGCAGATATCCAAGGCAAGGAAGAGTGTCTTGCATTTGAATCTGATGCCCTGCAAAAACAAATCTGAAAAAAGATGTCAGAGACAGCATATTCCAGAAAATACAAAGAAAGAAATTGGAGCTGTTTCAGTTACAGAATGGAAACAGATATTTCTTCTCAGAGCTTTATATTTCATATAAAGAAGAAAAAGCAGGAGGCCAGAAATGAATTTAGAGGAACAGGGACTGAAGGAAGCCTTCCCAAAGAAATGTACACCTGAGAAAGGAAACAAAGACCCACATTGTCCAAAAGTACCACTAAATAATGAATCAAGTTAAGAAAAGTTACTCCTCTGTTCCTTGTCACTATATTCAATAGTCCTATACAGGTTTGCCAGTTTCCCATATATTTGCATGAGAGATACCATATCATTTAACACAAGTAAAACACATATGTTCAACCTATTTCCTTTAAGTTTTGTGAAAAATTTCATCATCTGTTTTCAGATTTTACAGTAACAGTAAGATGGAACTAGATTTTGCATATTGAGCAGGCCAGTCCTTGCCACTCATTTTTCAGGAATAAGTGTTAGTAAAATTAAGTTCTCATACATCTTGTCATTACACAATAGCCTGAACTCTGAAAATTGTGCCTTTGAGGGGTATAATATATCATGTTCTGCAATTACTGGAGGGGTTAGTAATCTCCAGTTCGATTTTTCTAACTCTAATTTTCACATCAAAGGCAATATCTACATGCATTACAATCACCCTCACATAGTGTAAATTAATTGTTACTTATCAAATATTTTAGTATAATCTTTCTGTAACATTTGGAAATGATAAAAAATAGGTTTAAAATATCCGGACACTTAACAACAAAGCTTCTGAGAATGTAACTTTGGGTCATTTTGTACCATGCATAGGCTTACATTCTTGCAAAACAATAAAATATGTGAATAATATGATACTTTTCAGACTCAAATAATGAGTTCACCAGGAAAAGAGTATTCTTTAAAAGTACTCGTGAAACTGAATCAGCAATATCTTCTTGACTAAAATGGTAACTAGTGTTACATTTCCACAAACTCCTACAGTTTCTCCTCACTTCTCTTTATTAAGTGCTGCCATCCAAACACTTGGCAACTAATGAGAAGATAAGAGCCACTGAAGCACATATTTTTGTTCAGTAAACTGATATTCTCCTTTGTATTTAGGACAGGATCACAGCATCTATTTTCTCTTAAAACATGCAACAGGATTGAATGAGGGACTTTGAAAAGCTTTAGTTTTGTTCATTTTCTAATTCTTTTACTTTAATGCCCTTAAAAACTGTGCTGCAATGCATGATCATTAATGCTTAGTTTGTTCTTTACTGTTTCTCCTGACAGTTTCCCTCACACAGACAGATGCACAGACCAACAAAATATTTGTTTTCTTCTTTCATCAAAAATAAATGGTAAACAAAGACACAAAAATTGTTGGTGTACACTGTTGAAGAGAAATCAGCTCTGGGCTATTACAGTCTTTTCTGAACTATGAAAATTTATTTGTTACACATGCACTCAAGATCTAAAATCCAGGCTTTATTTTAATAATAATTTTTAAATAGCATTCATCATTCCTCCTATAGTTTTTTTTTTTCCTTTACTTTTGCTTCAAAAAGTAAAGTAAATGTTTCACTGGCAAACTTAATTGTATTAGCTATGCAATCATGCAAACTTGCACAATGATTTCTAACTATTGAAAGAAAGATGTATTTAATGATGCTTTATTTTTTGTGTTAAAGATTTAAATCTGATCTGTAAACTGTCTCATTTTCATTTCAGACATGGAACATATAGGAAACACGGTTTGCTTAACTGAATTTCATTTTTTGTACAATATAAATCTTTGAGCCATCATCATTTTGGGATTGAATTACTAGGATAAGTGCTGAATCCTGATCCACCCATTACTAGAAGAGATTCATGAAAATAGTTAAATAAAAAACATAGCTCAGAAAAGTGTGAATAGTTTTATTGCTAATAAGCACACATTTTAGTTGTATATATGCGTGTATATATATTCATACACACACTACATTTAGAAGTTTTTACTTCATATTCCTGAGTTAATTTCATTTTAATTTCTTGTTAATGAAATTTATAAAGCTAATATTTGTATTGATTCAGGCACACTTAGTCCAGGAATAAATCCTATTGTCTGGAAAAGAAGTTTAAATAAAGGATTGTAGGGTTTTGTTCAGAGCAGCCATGAGCTGAAACATAAAATTTGACAGCTTTAAGACAATTACTCTCTAGGTCTTTTTTTTTGTTTTTCCAGGGTAAGAAATGACACAGTTGAAGCTGAAGATGCAAATGAAATATGAAGCATCTTAATCTGCTCTTCAGACTGATAATTACTTCAGATTAAATGTCTTCTCAGCCACATATGGGTATTCTGGTGAAGTTCCATGGCTAACAGTAACAGTGTCAGGGCAGACGATTTACTAGTTACTTCTGAGACTATGAGACATTATATTACACAAGCATGGAAGAATCCAAATTGTCAAGGTGACTTATTTTTTCAAGCTATGCAATATCTATATATATAAAAGTGTAATAAAACCAGAGGAATTTAAAGTTCCTTGCTTTATGGTAAAGTATGCCTGCTTATTTTTTAAGTTGCGCTCTATGTCACTTATACCACTGAACCATCATTGAGAGATGTTTCCCTAGTTCCCTCCATCCCATTCAGATCGGTTATCTATAAACTCAATACGTTAACTAGATGGACAGCAAAACTAGCACTCCAAGCCAAGGTGATTTCACAGCTTCTCTCAACAAATTAAAGCAGTACAAAAATAAGCCAGGAATTTGCAATTTAAAATACTGCTGTAGGGAGAGTGAAAAAAATCCTTTAATTTCCTGCTTCCATTCTAGGTTACTTGCATGATCTTAAATCACATCATATACAACACCATGTAATATAATATGGCAGAAGCTGACCCTAAGTAACCCAAAGAGGGAAATAAATCTGACTTTTGCCCTGAGGACAGGACCCAGGCTGGTCATTTTAAGACATTCACACAGGATCACAGAATAGTTGAGGTTGGAAGGGACCTCTGGAGGTCATCTGATCCAACCCCCTTGCTCAAATGGGATCACCCCAGAACAGGCTGTCCAGGACCACTTCCAGATAGCTTTTGAATATCTCCAATGAAGGAGACTCCACAACCTCTCTGGGCAACCTGTGCCAGTGCTCAGTCACCTTCATAGTGAAAAAGTCTTTCCTGGTGTTTGGAAGATACCTGCTGTGTCTCAGTTTGTGGCCTTTACTTCTTGCCCTGTCACTGGGCACCACTGGAAAGAGCCTGGCTCCATCCTCTTTGCGCCCTCCCTTCAGGTATTTGTACACATTGATGAGATTCCCCCTGAGCCTTCTCTTCTCCAGGCTAAACCATCCCAGCTCTCCCAGCCTTTCCTTGCACAAGAGATGCTCCAGTCCCTTAATCACTTTCATAGTCCTTTGCTGAGCTCTCTTCAGTATGCCTGCGTCTCTCTTGTATGTTTGGGTATTATTGGCATGAACTTTACATTTATACTCTGTACTGATGGCTTTGGACCACAAACACAGATCAGAAGGGTTATTCCCTGTGTCATATTCCACGTACTCACTTAATCTGCAGCTTCACAAAACTAAAGTCAGCGAGACCTTTGCTACAAAGTGCTTCTCAGTTTTGCAAGAAATTTTCATCTCTAGGCTGCCCGTATTACTTTGTAAATCAGGGGTATTTTATTGTAATAATGACCTCTGAATCACACATTAGAGATCTGGAAGGTTTTGTTTAGTATTCACAATACCTCACATATATATTATAAACTTCAGTAATAGCATATATTTGAAATAGCAGTGCCGGCACTAAGTCAAAGACTACATGCCTTACCATCTGATGAAAATAATTTTGCAAAGATAAGGACAATTAAAAAAAAGTAGGAGAACAGGTATAAGGCTGCAAAGTGAGTTTACCTGGCTGGTAATTGGACATAGTTTAATTTGAGTGACCAAAATCAGCACAATCTGATTTTCACAACATGCTGCCCATGAATTCACTGACTTTGTAGATTCCAAAGGGGTCACACAGCCCAGAGGTTATGGTCACTTCACTCATACAATAGTCCACAGAGCATAACTACAAGACAAAGTCTTCCTGTTATGCAGGTCAAGACCAACTTTATAACAAAGTATGTTACTTCACCCCACAGTTAAAGAAGTGCTTTTTCTTTATAAGAACGTTATTAGATAATTACATTCACTAGGACCAACTATGAAGGAGAAATTCTGCTGGCACTAGATCAGCACAGTACGTGAAGATCTTTACGCTTTGCTTTATTGTGAAATACAATAAAGTGGTAAAGGACTGAATCACTGATAGGAGAACAAATAAGAAAATGCTAATTGTTATGCTAGGTGTTTCCACAACAGATAATCTTACATACTTCCTCTTCTACACATCATTTCAGTAAGATATGAATCTGTGAAAGTAACAAACAGATATGAAGCTGTTCGGCAATAATTTCACACAAAGTACAGACTGCTCAAAATTTGTCACCAAGGTCAATAACAACAACAACAAAAAAGTATTAAACTGGAGATCTAACCTTCTTAAATACAAGGACTTCTGTCAGGAAAATGGATAACAACGATGGCAAGCCTCCAATCCCCAGGGTACCAGTTGAGAGAGTGAGCAAGCACTAGATAAAAACTGAAAGGCAACGTTAAAATTAACCTAGATAACACCTCTTATCTGGAAGAGTGGACAAGGCAGGGCAAGTAGTAGATTTTTTTTAATGTTGGTTTTTTTGGGGTGTGTCCTTCCAAAATATATTTCATCCAGAAAGTGACTTTTTATTTTCAAATAGATACAGATGCCCGGAACTTTAATGAATGCAGATGATATACATTGCCTCTAGCTGAACACTACAAAAGCACTGTTAGCTTCATTTGCATCACCAACTACTCACTTGTTCCATATGTCCACATGATATCTATGAAAGCTTTGAGGTCTTCATTTTTCTGTCAGAAGCTGTAAAAATTAATGTGTTTTTTCTTTCAGCATAAAAAAAAAAATATTTCCATATGCAAATTCATGGTTTGTTCAAATTTATAAAGCCAACTACAGACCTTTTGCCACTAGTAGTAGAGCAAGAGGCAATAATGCCCTGCACTGGTTTTTTTTTTTTTACTGCCTGGCCTCAAAATTGACATTCCTACCACCTCAACATTTGGTTTTCTGCTATAAAAGCAGCTGCTTGCTTTATAGTAGGAAGTACAAAAACGCTTTTCTCTTTCTGCATTCCTATGGTTTGCAATTTTGTTAAAAGTCCTTAAAAAAAAAAAACAAACTTGAAGAGAACAACAGGGTACAAGCAAAATGGGAAAAAAACAAAGAACAAACAGCTGTCAGCAGCCAGCAACATGCCTTACTCTCATCTAACACCATCTTAGTATTGTGACCTGAACGTAGGTTGGTACCTGATCTTCAGGAAAACGATGGGAAAAACAGCTTTATGAAACTAGTAGTAGTATAGACAGGGTAAGGACAGGGGTTTCCAAGTGGACAAGGATGACAGGTTTACCTGTGATTAGGGAAACTGCAAGGAACACACTGCGCTTCAGAGCAAATGGCAACAGGCAAAGACTGTGGTTGAAACTCCATCCAAAGTTGTGGCTGGGGGGAGCACCTGTGGATTAGGGAGCCATTTAACAAGTTTAGATTCTCAAACAGTTTTTCTGCTTTTAATAGCAACTTAGAAAACTGATCTGCAGACATTGACATGGCTGAGGGGGTCTACTTTGTTTTTATTCCCTTTTGCACATAGTAGGCAAATTCAAAATGCTTATGAAATTGGATAAGTAAAATGGATAATTATCTTGTTTCTGCATCAACTGATTTTTTAACTAAGTTATGACTTCACAGCTAACCATTGCATTCATCTGTGTCTCTCCAGCCACAGCTTCAAGGCAGTGTAGAGTTTACCAGTCAAGCTTTAATTTTTATTGGTTTTTATTAAAAAAAAAACAACCAAAAACCACAAGAAACACCACAAAAAACCCAACCAACCAAAAACCACAACCAAAAACCAAGTTGTATCTTAGAAGAAAACCAGCTTGACACTCCAAACTGGGATGAATTTTCAATGCAAAAGAACAATATAAAACAATAAATAAATAATGCTAATAAAAGAACAAACCCAAAATAAACATAAGAATGCTTCTCTTTTCTGACCGGCAGGTATTATTTATTTAATTTCTCATTTTTGTAAGTATTCTACTTCCTATTTTGGAAGCCTTAAAGATCTTTTAAAGATCTATCCTGTTGTAAGGAAAAGAAACATAGTTAGTATTTGCTAGAATCTGACTGCTATGAATCTGTGCTAAACACCTACTTAATATGTATGTAAAACTGCATATTTTTCCAAGTAACACATCCTTATATTTTTATATCTTTTACATATGTACGTACATGCATAAGTATACCATTATAATATCTCTTCACTTTTTGAAATCCAATAAAATTCTAGTTTTCCGAGGCCTATAGCAAACTGTTTCATACTAGACAAGGACAAAATGCACATAAATGGATTATGAAACCCAGAGGCATCTGATTCTGTTGAAAAGATCTTTGATGAGGACAAACTGTAAATAGAAAAAGAAATTCCCTTTTTTCAACAGCCCATGGTTTTCAAGACATTTTCAGATTCTGCTTTTTTGATAATATAAGCTGCAATTCACACAAAAAAAATAGAGTAGATTCAAGTGTGACAGCATCTATTTACAACAAGCATGAGGCAGCTGAATAAAATGCTCTTAAGTTCTGAAAACTTGCTTTACAGACATCAGAGAAGAATAATATTAAATTATGTTTACCATTATGTACCTGATCTATTAAAAAAATACTTCTGATAAATAATCAAAGTATTCAATATAGTCTAAGACTCATATACAGCACTATATATAGGGTATTAAAGTGTTATTAATTTTATTATTATTATCAAACTTCCATTTAAACTAAACATTAAATTTTGACATGAGAAGTCATTAGAAAAAACTTAGTTTCTATATTAACCTGTTACTTAATGTGGCATGTGGTGCACAGATTTACAAGAAATAAAAATACAAACAGGTGTGATAATTTTGACTTTCTAAATGCTTGTCTATTAACTTTTTTATATCATCATAGCTGATGGGTGCATTGGCCATCTGTCCTAAATCACGCTACAGAAATCTTCCCACATAAACACTAATTATAAACTTCCTACCCTCCCTTTGAATAGGTCTCAGGAATAGAACATAACTTCATTACTATATATTATTGAACTAGTAGCTTTCCCCGTCTGCCTTACCACTCTAGCTATAAATGAAAACCAAGAACATACTAAGACATACCTGAAAAAAAGATGAGAGATTCACTGATACTTGGACAGAGTTGAACTGCCAACTTAGTTTTTATTCATCTGTATATATATATTCGGGGTACATATCAACTCTGAGAGTGGGGATACTCTATGTTACACCAAAAAAAAAAATCTACCTTGAATTTGAGCCTTTTCAGCTTCCTCCATCCTCTTATTGCTTTCAACAGTAGATCAAAATTTTTGTGTTACTAATAATAACATTATAGTACAATTTCATAGTACATTGATTCAGGTTAAAACAATCCACCAAAAAAGAAATTGTAAAGTTATGAAAGAACCATATTAAGAAAGTCTAGTTGTCAAGGGGAGAGGGGAGATACTCTTCCACCATTCTGGCTAGAATGAACTATCTTAGAATATAAAAACAATTGTTTTTAACATTTCAAGAATGTTTTTATTATTATTGTTATGGCCAATATGATTTGGCAAAATCTATTCAAATTCATGAATTGTTTTGTATTCTCAGAAGTGGAAGCTTTAGTAAATAAAGAAAAATAAAATACACATGTTTTTACAGGTTAAGCCAGGAGTTTGCTAGCTGTTATTCCACTTTAGACTCTCAAGCAGTACAGGACTCCATTATAAGATCTTAAAAAGTTTAAGACTTCAAGAAAATGATGTAAAAATAAAAAGGCTTCTCTACAGAATTGTGAAGGGAAGGGTAATTCGCTAGAGATGTGGAAATGTATGGAAAAGAGTGCATTTCTAGTATGATATAAAAATACTGGAAAGGACTGAGAAAAAAGTTTTAAAGAATAAAATATTATAAAGGGAAGGTAAAACAATTCAGACAAAATATGAGCTTTTCTGCACAGAGCAAGAAATTGTTTCATTTTCAGGCTCCACTTGAAGTTGCAAAACCAATCTTTCACTACAAGAGCTTTTTTTTTTTTTTGAGAAAATAGAAATCCAAGATTTAGACAGTTATGTAGTAGTTCAATGGGTATGAAAACGTGCCAGCAATTTAATCCATTTCACATTCAGAAGCTCCTGAAGTTTGAGAGCACATTTGGTCACATCTATATTTAAATTTGTTAGACTTAGTCATAATTTCTAAACATACTCTCCATAAGTCCTTTTTTCTTGAAAGAAACATTTGCTGTAGAATAATGACTATGAATTATGCAAAGAAAATCTTTAAAGAAATTCTTCTTGCATATTTTAAGTCTGTTAAAAAGTTGAGTTTGAAAGACATTGTCATCCAGAGAGATTAATTTCTTTTTATAATAAGAAAAATCATCACAAAATTGTAGTACAGAACTTGTCAGTTAAGTTACTCTAGGCAGAGAAATTTGTGCCACAGTTATTCTTTTGAATTTTTGTAAGGCTAGAAACCTTACACTATTCATATTGTAGAAAGTAAAAATATTTTTAATTCAGTGCCTTACCTCAACTTGAAGTTAAGAAAGAAAAAAAAAAAGCTTAACATTACCTATCTGACAAAACTTTTCACATTTAAGATGGAAGTTAACTTAGAAAAGTGATTCAGCCATGGAAGATGGAAGTCTGCTGCCAGCCTCAGGATTCAGCACCACTAAATTCAACAGCAGCTCCTACTGGCAGGAACTACTGGCAACTCTAAATTAAGCTCTTCCTCAAGAGTTCAGTTAGAAAAGAGGTAGACACAGAAATGAGCAAAGCTATGCCAACTCATCACACTTTTTAATACCAATGCAAAAAAATTCCTGCTGTGCCTAGACTTGGATTTTGCTTCCTTTGCCAAAGTGAATCCTCTCCTGTGTGCGGACATGAACACTGATCCAGAAGCTAGTTTTAGCTTCGTGACCTATTCCTTCTCCTAAATGTACTTTGGAGGCTACAAGTAGCATCAAGTCTTAAAATCTGCCTAAAACTCCCTTTCCAAATGCAGCTATAAGATAATCCTTGCTTGCAAGTTTGGACCCTCTTACTAAGTCTAGCCTGGTAACCCTTAGCAGACACACAGACAAACTAACCAACTTCCAGCAACTTCTCTGAATCAAGAACTAACCTTAGGTTCAACTAGACTTCCCAGAAAATTCAGCCCTAACCTTGCTTGATCTTAGCCCAGGGGTCATATTTTGCAGGACCTGATTAAAATTGTAGGAGATGGTAGTACTTCTGGAACCCATCTTGCATCCAGGTCTAGGCCTTTCTCTGACCCAATTACTTAACTGCCATGCTTGGGTTGTACCCCCTGACTGTTGTTCACCCATGCTGGTAGATTCTTCTTGGCTTGCTGTGTGTTTGTTTGGTCATGGGGTTTTTTCCATCCATTTCCTTTTAGCACCAAGCACTGACTTTCCACTTGCAAACTCAGATTCAGTCAACATCCTACACACAGTACAACTTCTGTTAGACTCGGTCATCATCTGGACAGACACCCAAACTTAAAATTAACAAAAGGATAGTAATCATTGCCAGAAGCAGACCTAGAACCTTACTTGAATTATTTTACCTCTTTAGTTTAACATCTAGTCTTGACTTCTGACAGAGCCTCCACAAAGGCAATCCGGTAAACATACTGACAGAGAAGGACATCTCTTAGCTGAAGTCCAGAGACATCCCTGATAAGCTCAGCCAAAACCTCCTTGATGGGGAGTAGTTGGCAGGACAAAGAAACTTTGATGGGTGCAGGACAAAGAAACCTTGATAACGAACTGACCTCCCAGGAAAACAGGAGTCAGCAACAACTAAAGTCCTACATCCACTTAGGTAGCTACACCAAAAAGATATCTTTAAAAAAAAAAAAAAAAAAAGCCAGACTCGCTACCTACCCAAAAAGAGCATCTCTGCAAGAGCCTATCTTCACAAGATCTCCCAAACAGACAGGACCCTGGCCGGGGACACCTGCCCGACTCCAACCTCCATGACACAGATAATCTATAAGTGAGACTTTTCCGTCATTGACCAGACCCACTCCTGGGAGCAGCTTAGTGCTCAAGAGGCAGTAAAGCCAGAAACTGTTGTGAGCAACAAAGAAAGTATAACAATGGGAAACGAAGGAAGTTCGCTGGGATTTTTTTTCCATTCTTTTCTAACCTTATACTTTATGGTCGCTATATAGCGACTCAGTCTGTCTCAATATCCCAAATACTTGGCACTTAATAAAAGAATGAGTCGTTCATTTGTTATCTGTTTTTTCAATTTTTTAATAGCTGTAACAAAAAACTACAAAAGGCAGTTCTTTTGTTCTATTCTTTCAGTCTACAAGGCTATGTTAGCTGGAAGAATATTTTTTACAGATACCATTTTAGTACACAGAAAAATGGCACTTGTCTCCCAGAAGAACTGTAAATAAAGTTTTTATCCCCTCTTTTTACATTGTCTTTGAGAGGCCCTTTCATCCTGTCAGCTTTGCTGGTTTTGTACAACTTGAGATCCTTCAAACTACAAATTAATCTGAATTTTTATATTATAAAATAAATTAACATAGAAGTACCCTTTCAATTTTATAAAATTTTTGGTCTACAGTTGTAATCAGGAACTTTGAAAACTGATTGAACTTAAGTTTATTTTTATAATTTCATAGATAAAAATGATCATTAATTTTTTTATATCTTAAGCATCTTTCAGTATCAATATGCATTTTGTTACTGACCCAAGCCTCACAATTTTGAACACTTAACATGTAATAAAATTTCAGTAAGATTAAAGGAAGCTAACAAGAAGCATCCTTTTCCCACATAAGACCTTCCTTGTCAGCACTGCATGTCATTCTTACGTATGCTGTTATTCCTGAATATTTCAAAGTTTGTAAACTCAAAGACAGAGAAGAAGGTATATCTGTCCTGAAAGAGATCTACTGATTCAATAGTTAATGGCAAAAGAACTTCAGAACAACTGTTGCAGAGTTCTAGTGAAACCAACCGGACCTGCAATCCACTAAATAAGAAGTCTGATAACTTAAAGAATGCAGCATCTTCCCTAACTTGCATTCTGTGCTCCGTTACATGCGTTCAGTCACCGTTAGCAGTGATCCCAGGAGCATAAGGAGGAAAAATGTACTGCAAAATTCAGCACCTCATTAACAATAGCAGATTGCTGGGTAAGAGTTCCTTTAATCCAAAACCCAGCTACAGTTCATTAGTGACAATACCCACCTATCTGCCATAAGGTAACATATCTGGAAACAGTTACTGAAAATTATAGTTCTGAATCAACTGAGATTTGTACACCAGAAACATAATTCCTGATAAACATTCATAGAATTAGATAAACAAATAAAATATTGTTCTAGCAATTTACAAGCTTCTCCTACACAGAAAAAAAAACCAACAAAACCCACAAATACTCTGTCCTTTATCAAATCATTTTTAAAGTGTTTCTCAGTCATGCTTTCTTCACACATACCTGTGCAGAATGGGGCTTTTTCATTAGCATCACTTGCTTTTGTCATACTACCATTTGCAGTTTTTCCCCACTCTAGAGAAACTATTTTCAGGATTAAACATTTAAGGAGCTAATTTTGCTTTAGAGAAGTAGACCCTGTGGGTCAAATCTTAGTCATATTATAATCAAAGAAACTTTGTTCTTAAAAGGTCATTTATTTTTAAGGTAAAAGGACTATCATTTACTAATGGGAAATAAGCCAAAATGAAAAAAAACTAAAATTGTGTCCTGCTAATTCTGCAGAAAATTTTTTCCAAGTGTACCAGTCATCATAAAAGCTGAGGAAAAAGTCTTTACTACAAGCAGTAGTGCAAAATAGTCTACTGCTACAGGTTAGCATTTTCGTATAAGCATCACAATAGTCAGTGCCAAAAGTTCAGGGGGGGAAAAAAAAAAAAAGAAAACATGTAGATGTAATCATAAACCACTCAAGGTTTTCTTAAGCAGCCCAGATTTATGAGAGTTTGTGTAACTTTTATCATCTTATTTTTCCACCTCAGCCTGCCTGCATTGCTAACAAAGTGAACGTCGTTTGTGACATTCAATTGTCATTAGCAACTAGTCATACATAGTATTTTCTGTTATCATAATTAATAATTATTAGTGGTACTAAGCAGATAGAAAGCATGATGTAGAATTCATTCAGATCGGAGCATCAGATTGGAGCACTTCTTCAGACCTGCTGTGGAACAAGGACATTTCATTTCCTCTGCACACATACATTTAACTATCAAAGTATCTGTAAGGATGCCCTGAAATAACGGGATCCCGATTCTGCAAACATTTATGCTGATTTTTAATTTATGAATTCACTGATCTTATTGAAGCTAATCACAAACATATAAGTAGGCATGCATGTATCTGAAGGAGTGGGAGTATTTGGCTTGGAAAAATGGATTTATATTATAGACAAGCTAAAGAAATGGTGATTCCTAATAATAACATTTAGAAAGCACAGTGATGGATGAAAAACAGATAATCCTAATAACTTTTGGAAAATAAACACAAGTATATGCAGCATTAGTTCTATTTTGACAGTCTCAGTAACAGATGGCCTACAATGCTATAACATGTACTCCAGTTACTAAGAAGAGAACAATGATTTTAAATTTCAGTACTTAAAACTAAGACTACTGAACCACCTTGAAAACTGTAAATCTGTACAATAGCACACAAACAAGGATAACCCAAATTTCAGTCATTCCCTGTTGATATTCTTTATATCAAAGAAAACCGTACACTTAAAGCAAATACTTTAAAACAATGGCATTTATGTCCAGAAATACGAGTAAGCTGAAGTAACCATTTTTTCATCTCTTCAGAGCTAATTGTAAAAGTACAGAATTGGGAATAAATGATCTGCCAATATTAGCCCTAGCCAGCTGTTTCAAAGATCCTGGGTTCAAGCCTTTGCTCCACTATGACCTGTGTGATCACAGCTAATTCAAATAGTTTATCTGTGCTTCAAATCCCATGTGCAAAGCCAATTTTTCAGATGATTGCCCTTGCAATGAAATGAAGGAAAAATAGCAATGTTAAAATTCAGAATAAAATTACTTTAAAATAAACAGTATTGTTTCAGACTAGAAACAGATTTTAGCCAAGCATGAGAAATCAACAAACTGTGTAATATACAGGTCTTAGAAGGACTGCAATACAGATTAATGGCAATTAAACACATTTCATTCACCTTCCATCTACTATTTAGTTCTGATATGAGACCAATGTACTTGATATATTAGAAGTGTTTGAAAGAACAAATTTTAGGCATATTCAAAAGAATGAGAACGTGACCATCCCACCAAGAATAGACAAAGAAGATTAAAAAAAAAAAGGGTCAAGAATTAAATAAAGACTCCAGATTAGGACTGAGACAATAACAAGGCATTCAGGAAGGGCAAATCTATCTATGTCTATGGACTATCACCAGTGTGTGCTCTCGCTTCTCCCAGACAATCCCATGGAAGAACAACTGTGTCCTGTTCTAGAAGAGAAAACCAACAAACCACCACCTAAAAGTCACTATAACCCAGGAAACTGTTTAATAGCCCATACATACATGACTCTGCACTTTTTTTCCCCATTAATTCTATTTCTACTACCTCAGCTGACAAGGTCATCTTGTTTCTGTAAAGTGATTTGGTGTTCATGACAAATAAGTTTCTTGTGCTGTATTTTTATGTTTTAGTATGATAAATTAAAGCAAATAACATGACGTACACTAGACCCTGAGGAAGAAAAGCATCAAATTCCTCTTAGCATCTAGCCAAATATACTAGTGTTTGTCTACTTCAAATTAAGTTGACTTGTAGAAGTTCAGACTAGTGTAGCTGGGAAGCGGCCAGAAAACTTCCATTCTTGTAAATATAAAGGATATTTTCTCATGTCTTGCTATAAATTCCTCTTTCTTCTTTTTCTGGCTAAGCAAACTGTCCTTTAGAAGCTGTGTCTTTAAAATTTGGGAACAGTAGGAAAACTAGTGAGAATGGAGTCTTGGATGTCTTTATCTGGTGTCATTCATGCCTTGCACTTACAGGAGTAGAAGTTCCTAAAAAGTAGAGTTGCAAATTCCTAGCTTTAATTTTTCTGCTAAGAAGCAAAAAAAAAAAAAAAAAAAGGCTTCAGCCAAACTCTACTGTGGTAAATACAGAAAGAGTGCAATTAATGTTAGACCACATTCCACAGACATATAAGGCACAGGGAAAGCACTAAAGAGGTACTTTTAGAGCAATCCAAAGGCAATTTTTTTCTTTTCACATCTTTTCTATTCCTTGGACAGATAATAGAGTAAATAACCATAACATTTACATAACAGTGTAACATGAGAAGAGGGTGCATAATATATCAATAGGGGAAATATTTTTTTTCTTGGGTGTCTAATGTGTTATTCCATTATAAATAACAATAAGTACAGAGCCTACTCCAGACAATATGCATTTACCACAGTAATAAACATTCCTAAAGGCACCTTAGTTAGCTGGTAAGATTGCAAAGTAATCTGTTCCACTTTTATTCTTCTATTTGAACGTCCTACGCAAGGAAGAATGATTTACATGATCCTTTGTGATAACACATTGTTAAAACAAACTATACTATAGCAATCTGTATCTGCCTGCCTTTCGTTTCCACATTTAAGGCTGCATGGGCCAGACTCCTAATTCAGTAGCTGAAAGCATTTCTTGCTCTTTCACGTAATCAGACCCCAACACATCAAAAATTATTTCTACAAAAAGACTGCACACTTTCCCCAGTGCTAACTGCAGCGTTACAGGGGAAAGTTGGCTTTTTGAACACCCATATTTAAACTAACACATGCAAATAAAATTGTATGTGTGTATGTGACAACAGTATGCGACTTGAAACTTGGAAACAATGTTCAAAATTTAATATAAATGAGAAAGGTTTTGCAATCAAGCAAAATAGCAGAGGTATGGAGCAGAGGTATGGAGATACTAAATTGAACAATACACTATTGTTATTTATATTAGACATTTTTATTTATTCACCATTTTTCCTACAAACAAGTGAGTTTAATAATTTTATTTTTTTTTCCCCAAGCCCATACTGCAAGCAAACAGATTTAGGGAGAGTATATACAAGTATGTGAGTCTCTGAAAGACTTCGATATTTCTGATATTTCCTGTTTCACGACATGTCTACTTTCACTAGGAAGAAGGAGATTCAGGGATGAGCTCCAATCAATTCAAGTAATTGGTATTCATGCGTGCTGGTTCAGATGGATTATTGTTAGTATGATAGGCAGCTAACATTAAATGTCAAATTAACATGAAGTATAAAGAAGGCAGTGTGTTGAAATTTGTATACTATAGGTTGGAATGAAAAGACTATTCAAAATTGATCCTCCAGGGCTAATAATATATAGTACTTAACTCAGCATAACATTTTATTTCTTTCATGCCAAAAATCTAATTTTACAAATGTAAACTAGAGATCTGCTACTGAGTAAAATGTTGCACACAAGAGTAAATATGGGCTAGAAAGAGTTACTATACAACAGATATCACTGAACGTATCTGGAACTGAATATCATGAACATATAAGGAAAAATGAAGAACATATCTGGTTATTCACTTTCCCCAAGCTGTTTGCTAAATATATGGCATTTACCATTGCAGAATAATCAATAGCAGTAAATGAATCTCGTGACCTACCAACAAGGTGTTTGTTGCATTAAAGCACAATATGCTTCCATTAAAGCTTTTGTAGACCGAATAGATACTGTGAGAAAAGTCTTCTGAAGGAATGCGAGAAGAGAACCACTGGAAGATGCTATTTGCATTTTTTTTTAATTTTTATTATTGTTTTGAGATTTTCTGTTGGAGAGACTTCAGTTTGTTCCAAGTCATGAATTGCTAGAGATGGAAAAGTTTTTCAACAAGATATTTTTGCTAGGAAAAAAATTCTGGATAAATGTTTTGAAAAGAATAAAAATTCTGAACCAGAAAAGAAACTACTCAGGCAGTACAGGAAGTCCAAAATAGACTAGCAGCTCTGGCTCCTACATACTATACAAAAGATCAAATTTAACAGATGGGAGCAAAGAATATCCCATGCTGGAGGCAAATATCATTATCGTGAGGCTACTTAATTGTTTCAGATAGAGTAAGGTTTATTCTCTGACCCAACTACCAGATATTCCAGTTAAAAATATAATTTTAATTGGCAGTGAAATAGAAATTAAGATGAAAAAACCAAACCAAAATTGAAATCTAAAAAATTAGTTTGAAGAAAAAATTATTTTCTCTCTCTTGCTAAAGAATATCATTTTGGTTATGGATACAAAAGCAGATAATAGATGCATGCGAAACTTAATTGCTCAGATACTGATGGCAACAAAACCATGAAATTAGTGAGTATCACTTTTCAGAGAGGATTAGTTTTCCAGTTTGAGTAAGTTATTGCAAAATTCCCTTTTGTCCCGAGCTGGACATACATGTAGCTATACGCCATAGTTTATGAAAAATGGTTTAGTTTGTTTTCCCCATTTTAAAATCAATTAGTGCTTTTGTCATATATTTTAAATCTGGAAAAAACGTAACGTGCTGCTAAAATTATTTCTGAACTGGCGTCATTCAAATTACAAAATAAATATTTGATAATTGACAAGAATGCCAGAAGAATACATTTTTGTGTTAATTATTGTTTGTGGTTGATTTTCGGTATTTATATATTAAGAATTAAAAAAAAATATTTTGAAACTATATTGCAAGATTAATTCTAAATTACTATTTTCATTCCATGTTCTCTTTCTGATAGTTTGCTTTGTTTATATCATACTTAAGTTAGATCGAAAGCTATTTGTAAAAGTAATCAGGCCTATTTTCACCAGCATCAGTCATGGCTTGTCATTATCAATGAGATCTCTGCTCAAGATTAGTTTCTATGGAAACCACCACTGATATTACTGACATTTGTAACTTTTTTTTTTAAGCATGTGATTTTTGTTCTCATT
>NW_008794447.1:2221896-2225171 GCF_000699145.1 Aptenodytes forsteri
TGACAAAACCCAGTAATAAGATACAGCATCATCTATTAAGATGTTATGGTTCTCAGAGGTCTGATCTACTGTGAAAATAAAGAGTATATATAGTAAATGAGTTCTCAGGAAAATATTTTGCTTTTGGAAAGGGCATAAAAAAATAAGAAGTATTACAACAGCAATAGTTTAAAGAAACCAACTCATGGATAGAGCACAGTCAAATCATATTCTATTGTGTAATAAGCAAGATGTCAAGAACCACAAAAAGAATTTAAGACACACAATTACAATACAATATATAAAGAAAATCTAACTATGGATAGGTGATATTACTTAGCTAATAGATGGTATTACCTTGCTGAAAATCTGACAGATTGTAGAAATATCAGAAGAGATTGTTTAAATTCAATAAACCAGCTACAAATTAAATCAGATGATGTTGGCTGTGAAATCACTGAAGATGGCATGGTGCCAAATGCATCAAAAATGCAAGCTATTACATAAATGTCCACAGCAGAAAGCATAAAGCAACTGGAATAATTCCTAGAGTTTTTCAATTACTTAACCAAATTCTTTTCAAGCTTTGTTCAAGCTACAATCAAGTGCTGTTTCAACCTTTAAAAACAGGAGTTCCAGAACAACTGTCATAACTTTCCCCCCCCCCAATAAAAGTACTTTCCTAGGTTATTTAGGAGCTTCCATATAAAATTGGCAGATTTTTTGATACCTGATGGGAATATGCGGTAGTAAGCTGTTCTCAAGCTTTGTATCAGGGCAATAAGACAACAGCAAACCAGGAAAAGAAAAGAAAATTTATTCCTTGGAACTATATGGCAATTATGGATGACTCAAGATTAATATTGCAGTTTAAGAGAAAATATGTTGTATAATAAAGCCCTAGAAAGACTGATCAGAAAACTTTTCCATTAAAACATATATGAGCATATCTACTGAGGTTTGGAATAAAAATTACGGAATGTTGAGAATCAAGGAAATATACCACTAGGAAGGAAATAGCAATTGTAGATGCATTGACAAATTACATTTAGTCTCAGAATATCATGGAATACACCACTGATAAATAACATACTTTCCCTATCAGCTCAACAGTGACTTATTTCAAGCAAATGTAAAAACAGAGATGCCAACTGCAATTTCTGTTAGAATCCAACCAATATATTAACTACAAGGTGGTCTGACAAAGAAAAGAACTGTAGACAATGACTTTACCTACTCCAGCGGCAGAAGGATGTACCATCTGAAGTATGTGGTATTACACTGGAAAGAAGAAAAACTGTAAAGGAACCTTAAAACACTTGACAGATACATTTAGAATACTATCATGAAGCCATGAAAGAAAAAGCTTATCTTTCCAAGCAAATTTGGTTCTGTTCCTTTAGCAACACATATAAAGAGACAACAACAAAGCATATATCCCACCAAGGTATCATTTGTTCTCAAAAAAGCTGAAGTGAAAAAAAAAAATGAGATTAGGCCTACTGAACAGAAAAGTTGGTCACAAAAGCGTGGATCACATCAGTCGCTATTTGAAATGCAGAAGACTAATAAAGCCTATGCCCCTTTTCCCCATCCCCCAAAGGGAGTCGCTGTATAAACTTACCTACTCATTACTTAAGTAGGACATTCAGAATTTATGGTAGACCTCAACCTGCAAAGAAAAAAAATAATAAGTAAACTTCCAATGAAAATGTAAGAAGAAAAGATGCAACATCACATCCAGCCCATTCTCATTCAATTTTCCAAACAAAAAGCATGAAATTCCAAGAACTTATAGAAAAAAATCTCAAGACTTGGATATAATTTTTAAAGTGGCTATGTTCTTACACGTATATATAGCTGAGTACATATAGGGCTTGCACAGCTGTTAACGAACAGAAGGCAAGAAACAACAACTCAGAAAAAGATAATGGAAGTTCTGCCAGCTGTCTTGGCACAAGATTGATAGTTAAATTTATCGCTAGAGGCTTTAAGAGTTTTGTTAAGGCATCCCTTCTTAATTTGGTATAAACACAAAGGAACAAAGATAAATAACAGAAAGTTCACATTACACAGACAGTGTAAAAGAGAAGAAAAAAATATTTCCCAAAGCATCTGGGGAGATTCTACTACAGGAGTAAATACACGTTCAAGAAGTATAAATAGTATACCTAACTAATCTGAACAGTAATGTTGCAGATGAAACAGACCAACCATATCAAACCAAATCAGCAGTTTTACTGTTCGTCACATCAGGACTGCATCAGATACGATTCTCTGCAGAACAGCTAAAGGAAACAAACACAAAGAGGTAGTAATTCTAATAAGTGAGTGTACCTGAAAACCTCGCTAACAGCCTATATTGTTGACAATTCTACTAGACTTAAATGAAGGAAATATTTTCTTATTAAATCTCAGCAATATATTTTTTCAAGATAAACAACAAGTTGGGCTTTTCTTCATCCATAACTTCATCAAAGCATTAGCACATTTTGGATAAGTTTTCACTGATGTACTTATTTGTAACTTAAGCCATTTTTCATTCCTACTATGCCTCTTATTTCCTGAAAACAAATTCATACTACAATTGCAATATCATTTAATATCAGATAAACAGTACATAACTAATAACTTTATTAGCCATCATGCATCATACCAGTTTTGGCACTACCCTAATTTCTTCATATTCAGATTAAAACAGTATTCTCAACATGAAAACACACATTAATGCAATTTATCAGATGCTATTACATCTTTGTGCAAGTCTTAAAAAAGTTTCCGTTTCTTTTTGCGCTAGTTTTGGCTGGGGTAGAGTTAATTTTCTTCCTAGTAGCTACTATGGGGCTGTGTTTTGGATTTGTGCTGGAAACAGCATTGATAACACAGGGATGTTTTAGTTACTGCTGAGCAGTGCTGACACAGAGTCAAGGCCTTTTCTGCTCCTCACCCCACTCCACCAGCGAGTAGGCTGGGGGTGCACAAGAAGTTGGGAGGGGGCACAGCTGGGACAGCTGACCCCAACTGGCCAAAGGGACATTCCACACCATACGACATCATGCTCAGCATATAAAGCTGGGGGAAGAAGAAGGAAGGGGGGACGTTCGGAGTGATGACATTTGTCTTCCCCAGTAACTGTTACACATGATGGAGCCCTGCTTTCCTGGGGATGGCTGAACACCTGCCTGCCCATGGGAAGTAGTGAATGAATTCCTTGTTTTGCTTTGTTTGCTGTCGTGGTTTAATCTCAGTCGGCAACTAAGCACCACGCAGCTGCTCGCTCACTCCCCCCCACCCGG
>NW_008794447.1:2225372-2234656 GCF_000699145.1 Aptenodytes forsteri
TCTTGTGCACCTCCAGCCTTCTCAGTCGGTAGGGCATGGGAAGCTGAAAAGTCCTTGACTAGTGTAAGCACTACCTAGCAACAACTAAAACATCAGTGCGTTATCAACTTTGTTCTCATCCTAAATCCAAAACACTGTACCAGCTACTAGAAAGGAAATTAACTCTATCCCTGCCGAAACCAGGACACTTACGTGCACGGCTTTTGCTTTCCCTGTTAAACTGTCTTTATCTCAACCCACAAGTTTTCTCACTTTTACCCTTCTGATTCTCTCTCCCCCATTGCTGCGGGGGGAGTGAGCAGCTGCATGGTGCTTAGTTGCCAGCTGGGGTTAAACCACAACACTTCTCATAATGCAAAAGACTTGACCACATTTTCTTTCAATACAGTGTATGTACTCAGTACAAGTCAGTCCCAGAAATTTACAGTTGCACTTGCTGGGTGCTAGTAGCTAGACACATATGGTTTTACTCCTTTGATAAGCAAAACAAAAATAACCCTTTCTTAAAGTATTTCCTACAAATCCTAACTTGAACTATACCTCACATAGTCCCTCTTGTGAGGGACTGTAATGTGCATATATATATACACACACACATATGTATGTATGTTTACACACACACTTCACAAGTCTCTTGGGTAAATGACAAAATTAATATTATGAGGACCATAACTGAATGAATAAATATATATATAAAAGCCTATCATTTAATAAACTCTCCCATCTTTTAAGGGCCTTCTTATTTTACTTCTAAACAATTTAGTGCAATTTGATTTACTTGATATAAGAAAGGAAAAGACAAGGAAAAACTGTATTTGTATTTCTATTAATATGAAAAGCAATGAAATATTCAAGCAAATAAGTGGTTTTAAGAATCTGAATACCTATTGTTTGTGGGTTAGGCTGCCATTAAAGACCTGGAGAAGCCAGATCTCCTGAGCAAGATATTTTCAGGAGATGCAATTGTTTACTGAGGTATACTTGTTCAAGGTAAGGCAACATCTGAACAAGCTAGACAATAACAGAACACATCTGCTGAAAAACTTAGAGGTTTTTTTCTTCACTCAAAATCTTCAAAAGCAAAGGTTACAAACCCAGCAACTTTCAACCCTGACTGAACTGATATAAATGCAATAGATACAACAGAAGGGTTGTTAATATTACAGAAAGTCAGCTGCTTTTTTTTTTTATTAGCTTCCTCAGTTCAGCAAAGGGACAACTCATTTTTCATTGGTCTATGAGGAATATATGAGTAAAAATGAATTTAGACAGATGATGGGCTTTCTTGCAGTCTCCATAGTCATACCTCACGTTACCTCTGCTGGTAATTAAGTTAGGAATTTTATCACACTGATTTAAAAAATAGTTTAAACAGAGAGTCAGTTTTATTGTTTTGATTGCACTCAAATAACTTACTAGGAATGTTATACTGAAATTATTTGTTCTCCACTTATCCCAAACAATGTAAGCTCTGAACTGGATTGAGGAACTAAACTGCAGTTCTGCATCAAATGCTAAATTATTTTTCAAGCATCTTCAGAATGAGTGTGTGCATGTGCACACACGTGTGCATACGTACATCTATTTAATAGAAGCTGTTTTTATATAATGAGACCCCAAACAGTTTTCATACTACATCGTGACTAATACCAAAATGAACTCTTGCTGGAATTAGAAAGCACACTTGCACCGGTAAACAATTATGCACTTTCCCCAGACGTATACAAACTGACTTAATTTGAATCATCAACTAGCTAGCTTTAGTTTGCATTGAACAAAGAAGGAGGATTAATGTATAATTCTTATTACCTCTTATGTATACTCTTTTAGTTGCCAGATTCAGTGAATACACTACGAAAATGTTTAGATCAAGACTGCTGTATTAGGATAGACACAGCCTCCGGCAGTGCTACTCATTATGTTGATCTAAGTCATAGTGTGTCTTAATGATGGGTTGGAAAATCCATCTCGTTTGAAGTGCACAACCTGAGGTTATACTTAACGGGATTCATTCTAATGTACTCTGCCTCCACTTGGTATTGGTTTTCTTGGGAGGTGGAAATTTTCACTACTAGAAAAATAACACAGAAGAGGAACAATAGGAGACTAAAACAACCTAATTCATAAGGAGGAAAGGCATGCCATCACTTTTAAAACACATCAGGTGCTTTGGAGGGCCAGTTTCATGACTTAGCAAAATAGGATTGTTGCATTTATCTGTATTTTCCAGGGTTCAGGTTTGGACCTGGTAGGAGATCCAGCCTAGAATGATTAAGCAGGATTCTTTTAGGCAGTTTTCTTACACATTTTAACCTACTTTAGTTTTCTACAAATGCATTAAATACTGCCACACACATGTAAGATACAAAGATGGAACAAAAGTGTGTTCTGCCCAAAGATAAGTGATTTACTTGAAATCAATGTAATGTTCTATACCCACCATACTTTTTTTTTTGTGTTGCTTTTCTGCTTCCATTCACAATACTACCATGTTTCCTCTTCTGCCTACTCTTTAATTCATTCTAGTTACATCCCACCTTCTCTAAAGGTTTTTGAGGTCAATCCTTTCTCAAGCCTTTTCAAAAGGAATGCTTCCTTTCAGACCCAGCATGCATTTCTAGAAATATTTTCATGATCTGTGACTACTGTATCCTATAATATGTATTCTAAGAAGAGTTAAACTTGAAGCACGCTAACATTAAAAGCCATAAAATTTGCTAATTTTAAGGATGGTTGCAAAAAGTATTTGCAAAAATTCCAAAGTCATGTCCAAAAACCCATATATTATCATTGAGAAGTTTATTATAATCAAGCTTGCTTAGACTATCTGAACACTAGTCTCATTCCCCTCCACCCCTCACCCCTGATATGCCTGTCTCCTCCTCTTTTTTTCCATTTTTGTTTAGTAAACCATTTTCCTAAATCTTTCACCATCTAATTTTGGATTTTTGGAGCAGTGCAAAGTCAATGCCCAATTTTTTTTTTTTTTTTTTTTAATTTCATTTTTTTTTTTTTTTTTAATTGCATATGTGAAAATAGTGCCAAGTCAAGCAAGGACGAAGGTCACATGGCTGTGATAATAGCAATACACTATGCATCCAAAGTTGAATTTTATTTAAATTACTTAAAAATAAGAATCTACTCTGTACTTTTACTTCTCTGGTACTACTGTGGACAATTCTATTAAACAATTTTTAAAGTTATGGTTCAGGCTGATTTGTCTTGAATTTTAACATAAGAAAGTAAACAAAAAGCACACTCAAGTTACCTGCTTTAGGAATACTCTTCCATTAATACAGATGACCAAGATTTCCATTTATGTTAAGAGAGATTACAGGAGTTCTGTAAAAGAAAATCATCTATTCGAATTCTTAATATACTTTTCTTAACAGAATACAATCCTCAGGATAAGAGATTTTCCTCCAATGAACTGGAATTAGCATGCTCCTGTAACCATGGCAAGCATCAAATGTACAGCTTTCCCTCTCCCTGCAACTTAAGCCAAAGCTATTTATATACCTTTGAATGTATAATATACATTTATACAGTTTATATTTACATTTTACATTAATATTTTCAGATAAGATCAGCATGATACCTCACCTAGAGTCCAACTATGTTTAGTAGGTAATTTGTAAATTTATTTGTCCAATAAAGCATTGATCTAAGTAGTCCACCATTTCAGGAACATTTAAAAAGGTTACAACTACTGTGATCATATACCACGGTTTCTAGAGATACAGTCAAGCAACAAATGCAATAACTCTACTATTTTGATGGACATCTCTATGAATACAGATTAAAGGCTTTGCATGTGCAAACACAGGATATTTCATGTACTTTTCAATGATGTCATGTAAGTTTAACAGCATTTGAATGCGCAGGGTGTAAAAAAAAAAACCTCTGCTAGCTTCTTTCTTAAAGTTCAAAAAAAATCCCTTGTAGTCTTCACAGTAATCACACACACAGCATTACAAAACAAAAATCAGGAGAACGGTAGGCAGCTGGAAACAGAGAGCACAGGAACATCAATTAAAACAAAGGTGGTGGCTGTTGGTGTGTGGGCTACATTCAGAAGAGCAAAAAACTTCACTCCTTTTAACAGAATAAACCTCTTCATGTCATAACAATGCAATAACTTAATATTACTTGACATGAAAATAATTCAAAAAAGCTACTAACCTACAGTTAAGGATCTAGTTAAAACTTTTATTTAAGATAACAGTTTCTGTGTTGTACCCACTTATGAATTGGAGCTCTCTCTTTCCTTCTAGTGATCCACATTGCTCCAGCATGTAGATGAAAAGCTTATTAAAAATGATTTTTCTGTATATTATTGAAAATAAGTAGCGAAGGTTGGGTTTGTATCACACTTCGTGGATATCATAACATGGATATCCTATGAGAGTATATTCTGTATATTCTTTAAAAAGAAACATGAATAAGATCTGAAAATTTGTTCTGAGCTTGCTGAATGTCTTTTGAGACCTGACTGCGAGATGAAGGACAGTAGCTGTTCATTGGTTACAATCTTGTCCTTGTCAGTAAACTAAGCAAACATTCAAAACCAGTCATTATTCATTTTGAAAGTTTTAAAACATTATTTTTTTCAGTGGAATAGATTATTGAACAGTTGTATAAAGCAAAAAAAACACATTTTAGCCCAAAAGCCAAGACAGGAACCAATCAAAAAATGTTCAAAGAGTCAGAGCTCCTGTAAAATCCCTTTATATCACCTGGCAAGTCAGACATGCAGCTATGGAGTGTCAGGCAGACAAGTTGCAAGGTTTCAGTAAATAACTTAAATTCAGTAAAAAGACACCAAGACAGAGAATTGTTGTGAGTTGGAGTTTCTTTTATTAAAACAAAGCCCAAACAAGCGAACAAATAAAAAAAATAAACCTTTTGAGTACACCCATTAGAAAATTTCATTTCATAAAGCGGTCCCCAATCCACGTCCTAAACTCTACTGTGTTATTATTAAAAATAGCGTAGTTCTAGATAGAGAATAAGACCAAGAGTTAACCTTACATATTTAAGTCACTGAACTGAAGCAAAAACACTTTTACATAATACTCATTGTCTCTGAATATCCCGACTGCTCAGATACTGACTATTTCAGGATGTACAAATTCATGTATTGCCTCAAATAATCTTTTGTGAAAATACAAAAAAAAATTATTGTTTTAATTCTGACATAGAAGGAAATAAACCTACTGTATTGCTTAATGGAGTTCTGATTTGTTGTGTTACATCACTTTCAAACATAATAAAACAAGGAAATTCAATTTGCATACATAAAAGATTAATTCATCATTATCATTTCACTTAATCTGAAATTAGATAGAGTGTCTATGGTACAAGCACCTTCCCAGAATATCCATCTTAGAGTGGACTACAAGAAAACTTAAAAATCAAACAAAACATACAACAAAAAATCCCTCCTAAGTTTTTGTTAACAAGGGCATTAACACAAACAGAAAGCACTTACATGAGAAGAATATTTTACAGTTCTGTCACCTCCTCCGAATTAAAACATGACACTTGCCATTTTCTCACTTTTCCCTTCTCTTTCTCTCATTTATATTTGCTTTAAAGGTGAATGGAAAGTAAGAATGAAAAAAGGGACCAAAGGGGAAAAAGGTAAATTGAAAGTAGACGAGAATTTTTTCTAAGCTTGATAAAATGAGGAAGAGCAGCATACACAAAGGCACAAAACAAAGTTGTTCTCATTGCTTCCCTGTATCACTGCGATAAAATACAGCGCATGACTCTGTTCTGCCCTTTCCTCCTCTTTTGAGGAGTGGAGGCTCACTGTCTTTTGCACTCAGAGCAGAACAGGAAGTTGTCAACTGGTTTTGAGTAATTTAAAACAATAGAAGTAAAAAATACTTTATGGTTTTCAACAACAACCCAACAAACTGAAGGTAAACTCAGACTACAGTCAACGCTTTGCCTCTAACTGAAGCACTGCGCTGCTATCCGCCTTTAATTAAGCCAGTACACAGAATTTTTCCTTTCATGGGAAGGGATGCAAGACCTCTTAAATAGTTACCTCTATTGCATTCATAAGCTGGGCCTAAAAGGTGTGAAACACCACTGAATGATTCAGACTAAAGACAGCAGAAGAGGCTACAGTAGTGGCATAGCTCTTCAACGTGGAAATCAAATATACATAGTTCTAGCACTAACAAACTCTATACCTTATCCTTTTTTTCATCTTATTGTATCTGAAATGAATATGTAACTGCTTACACATAAGAAAAGAAAACAAAGTAGCCTCATAAAACAGGATTCCCAAAAATGGGGAAAGAGAAAGAGGAAGAGCTATGCTTGATAGATTTTGTAGACAGCCTTTAATGTCCAATAGGAAGCCACTCAGATGTCTGGATAATTACAGTTAGCAGAATTACAGAGAATAAAAATAGGCAAATTCTTCATTTGTTGAAAAAAATGATGTAAGCTAGAATGTAAGTAACATTTTATCTTGTGGGTTTGTTTGTTTTTCCCCACCATCATACTATCTGTTAATTAAGCAAAAGAATTTAGTTTGCCATGGTTATGCCATTTTACGGAAATCTTTGAGCTAGAAAGTTACAGGGCCTCTTCTGCAAACGTTCACAAACTTGAATTAAAACAACATGATTATAACCATAGAAAGTAGAAGGAGAATATAAAAAGAGAGAATGAAATGTTAACAGCTGAAAGTCAGGGTTAAAAACTAAAGCAACAATGTAAATCCAATTCTGAAAATACTAAGTCCACCTTTCACTTCATGAGTATTCGTAACTACCATTATGGCTATTCTGAGAAGCATCAAATTGGTTACCTACAAATAACAGAGATTGTTAAAAACAGAGTAAATCAAAACTTTAACTTTGAGTTTTAGGGTGTTGGTGTGAAGAAAAAAAATCACACCAAACCAAAACCCAATAATTCTTTATTCTAGACAAGACTGATTTTGACTAAACCCATGTTAGGTTGTCTATTTTGAACATGTTGAATTTTCATTTTATGTCTCTCCCTCAACGGCGATGAGACCTGCTAGTCTTTCCTCTAATATCCAACACTATCACATAAAACTTTCTCTTCATGGAGAGATCAACACAGGCTGCTGGACTTCAAGATAGAGAGGAAAGAGAATAGATGGGAGGGAAAAAGAAAAGGCTCAAAGCTCAAACATTAGCCATTAGTTAACGAATCAGTATTTGGCACATTGTTCAGGTGCTTGTTCATCTCTCTTGCTTGAAAAGAAAACGACATGCACAGTTTTCTTTCATCAAGTTTCTACAAACTTTTTTATTTTAAAAAATATTTTAAAAAATTTTAACTATTTCCAAGTTCTTTCAAATCTTTTAGGACAGAGCTACTCTGATTTATTTTGATTGACAATCCTGTAGGATAGTAGAACGGTACTTTAGAACAATAGAATATTCTGTAGAGCTGTAGAAATAGGTGGGATACTCTTTAAAAAAAGAAATCGTGTCCTGTTGGCATACTGAAACATACACCTGAAGTCCAGACATTCCCCTCCTAGGCGTTTAATTAATTTACTGAAGACAGTTAACTAAAATGAAAGTACACTTGTCTCTAGAGAAGAGAGATTTATTTATAGACTTTTTTTGCTTTGTGTAGAAAAACTGGGTGTTGCTAGCAAAGTGGGCTTTTTTTTGTGGGTTTTTTTTTTTTAAACTTTTGAAAGCTCTTATTACGTTAAGATCTGTTTGGCTTTAGAAAGTAATACTCTGAAGTTTATTTAAAAACCAAAATGGATTATACCTATTAAATTAATTCAAAAAAAGCTTCCCTTGTTCAAATGTGCACTTCACCAAAAGGACATCTTACGCTGGCTTTCTCCTTAATTAAGCGTTGGTAGCTTATGTAGAACTACTACTGTTATAACCATTTTGCCAAGAAATAAATTGCATAACACCATAAAAAAAAAATGCAACCCACCTTCCCCTCAGAAGAGGAGGGTCATTTCTCATCTTGCATACCCCACTCCACAGGTAGGATGCACCTGAAGGGGGCTTGTTAGCAGTAGACTGCCAGAAACCTGGAACTGAAAAACGTGCCCTGCAAGCAGTAGAAAGCAGGAGGGGCACAGCATTTCACTTCCCAGCTACCCCATATAAACTGATTTCAGTTTCCCGACACGTTTTCAAATGAAAAACTTGTGAAGCTGTATTTATTTAGTTATCTCTAAAAATTTTCTGAAATACATCGTCAACTGTTTCAGTAGAGATCATTTTCTTACTCATTCATAGTGTTCTCTATTGAACAACCTTCCTTCTTCCTTAAAATAGCCTAGCCCCTACCTAGTAGACTGACAGTATTCTTTTACATCTACCCTCCTATTCTGACAAAACTTATTCTGTGTTGAATAATGTATCACCATTTCTGAAACAAATCTACATTCTTCAAGCCATACGTTGTCAAATTCCATTTCACAGTTTCGTTCACACATTCTTTTCCTATTTCAACACTACAAACTGAATACTTTTCCTCCCCTTTCCTATTTCCCCTCCTTTTCTACCTTGTTTGTTCAGAGTTGCCAGCACCCTTTTCAGCAGGGTTTCATTTTTGGTACCTGCAATAGCAGTCTTATCTATCTCCCTTTTTGCTGTCTCCATGACACTTCACAGATTAACTATTACTGAATCCTAGAAAACTTTCAGTGTTGTACCACTAACGATAATGCTTGAAACAGATTTCTGTTCTGCTGCTCTCAAAAACATAGATATCTGAGCACTGACACTGAAAGACAGTGAACAAACTATTATTGATGAAAACATTTCAACAAACTGCAGCCACTGCAGGTAACTTTATTATTAAAAGTTATACCTTATGAAGGACTCCTATATTCTTCCTTAAATATACAAGAACATTTCTTGTATATATGTCCCGCATGAGCGGGACAACCAGGGGATCAGGCCCAGCCAGCACGGATTCATGAAAGGCAGGTCCTGCCTGACCAACCTGATCTCCTTCTATGACCAGGTGACCCGCCTAGTGGATGAGGGAAAGGCTGTGGATGTGGTCTACCTGGACTTCAGCAAGGCCTTTGACACCGTCTCCCACAGCATTCTCCTAGAGAAGCTGGCGGCTCACGGCTTAGACAGGTGTACTCTGTGCTGGGTCAAAAACTGGCTGGACGGCCGGGCCCAGAGAGTTGTGGTGAATGGAGTTACATCCAGTTGGCGGCCGGTCACGAGCGGTGTTCCTCAGGGCTCAGTACTGGGGCCAGTCTTGTTTAATATCTTTATCAATGATCTGGATGAGGG
>NW_008794447.1:2235522-2251089 GCF_000699145.1 Aptenodytes forsteri
GGGTTGACGGTTGGACTCGATGATCTTAGAGGTCTTTTCCAACCTCAATGGTTCTATGATTTCTGTTTATCTCCAATATTTTGCCAATTCATATGAAATTGTCCTTAAGACAAGGTCATACAACTCAAGATGCCTTCCATCTGATGAAAGCCAATGTGAGCTACAGGCAGCCTAAAGCTTCCACACAAGCTTTACAAAGCATAGAACTGACTCTCCATAACCAGACAAAACCTCTCACCAGCCAGGCACACCTGGCTACACTCAGAAGTGACTAGTCTGAAGCAGCAAGAGAAAGTAAGGATTTAATCTAGATGTCTGTGATGTAGTACTTCCATTGATTTGAAAGATCTTTGTACAGATTATAAGAAAGAAATTTAGGAACATGTCAAAAATGATCATTCGTGTGCATAACTGCTATATGAGTATTCAAACATAACTGAAATACAATCATAGCAGATACGCATACATAAACATGAAAGACTGCAGGATTAAGATATTAAACAGGTATTAAACAGCCAATATTTTTGCTATACTCTTTCATTTCTTGTGTTGCGTATCACATTTATCAGGTCCTGGAAGGCTCAGGATAAATAAAGTTAGACATGTTACTAGTAGCACTATTGTAGCCTACAAAACATAATTGAGGAATTCCTGTGTATTTTTCTATTTTTCTGAAACAGAGCAAACATGTCTCTATAGTACTGTAGAAGCTAGCTTTATCCCATTATAGAGGCTTTTTATGACTCCAAGTGCAAGTAACGAGCAGAAGAACAACACTTAGAAGTAAATTTACAGACTTGTGAAAGGTTTTTAATGAAACAAGAGAATCAATGAGACTTTGGTCTGTAAGTTTCACAGAATGCCTACACCTCCAGGAATGTGCTTAAATTGACATTTTCCTTAGAAATGATGCTGTTGTATAACTTCCTTTTTCAATATTCTGGTAAGAGTATTTCAGATAAAAGCTGTCCAGTTTCTTTTGAGTTTGTCAGAATTTCCCAGTGAAAAATATTTTACACATTTTTGTACCATCTGATTGATCTGAAAGTCCCTCTGCATTACAAACAAAGGATTTGACAATTTTAGGGGCAGAAAAACAGCAGTAATGAAATAAGTTCGCTTTTGTGCAAATGTTCTTTCTATAAAATATATATTACATAAAAATAAGTTTATGTAGTTTTCCCATTTATTATAATTTATAATATATAATAATAATTTGTGTCTAAATAATAATAAATCCAATCTACTTCATGATGATGTATTTTTTCTTGAAGGTTACTGTGTGATATAGGAAGTTAAGAAAGTCCTTAAAAATAAAAAAAATAAATTTTCAGTACACTCTTCATTTATTCCTTTTACAAAAACAGCCTGATTTTCCACTCATGTCTACGGATTTACAGAAGTAAAGCTTTTCTGAAGAGAAAGGACATAGTTGTATCTGTAACTCCATTATTCTTTTCCATTTGTTCTTTGGATTAGCCATCTGTAAATATGCATGTCACACTCATTCTAATCATTTGTGTGTTAAGTTCTCAAACTTTCAAATTCTAATAGATTTACACCTAAGAAACAATTTTATTTTAATTTTTTTTTTAATGCAAAACTGGAGTTTCCTTTCCAAGCAGGCCAGAAAGACAATAGGTCTTCAGGCAGGCAACTGTGTTTCACTGCACACCTTGTCCCTGAAGAAGTCACTAATATTGTTTCCAATGCAATACTATGACCTTTACTGCAATGAAAAATATGCAGCCTTGCTTAGAACTGTTAAATACATTGCGCCATCAGTGAAATAAGTTGAGTACTGCAATAAAAAAGAATTATTTTTGTGGAGGGCCAAAGAAAAGAGTTCTTGTGAACTTTTTTTTTTTTTTTTAATATAGCTGTTTGCAGGATTCTCAACCTGATGACCTAGGTGATGGTTTCCAGTTCTTTGTAACACATATGAATAACACACTTTACATGTTGAGTGATAAAATCTTCAAGGACAAAAACAGTGTCTCTGTTAGCATCTATACAATACATGGCACATTAAAGGCAAAGTCTGTTCTGGACCCAAAGATGAAGACTAGAATAACTTCTATTGCAATGCAGACAGAAAGAATATTCCACACAACATTAATATTTTACACTCAGGTATCTGATAAAAGTAATAGGAAGACCTTTTTCTTTAAAGTTTCGGGGTTTCTTGTGTTTAACAAACTGAGGAGAAAAAAAAAATTCTTAAATAAGTCCTTTATCAATTTGTTAAGTGCTACATAGACCACAAACTCTTTTGTAAATATATCTTTTATACAGAAAAAATATTCCACACAACATTAATATTTTACACTCAGGTATCTGATAAAAGTAATAGGAAGACCTTTTTCTTTAAAGTTTCGGGGTTTCTTGTGTTTAACAAACTGAGGAGAAAAAAAAAATTCTTAAATAAGTCCTTTATCAATTTGTTAAGTGCTACATAGACCACAAACTCTTTTGTAAATATATCTTTTATCCTAAAAAAAGAATCATCTTCACATTGCATTTTCATAAAAACAAAATTTATATTAAAAGATCAATCACTATAGTCAGATGGACTTACAGTGTAATTAATCTTCAAAAATATTTTTGTAACATTCTATTTCATGTATTGTAAAATTTAGCTGAACATCTTTCAAACATATTAACATGCTTAAACTCCAGATAATTCTCTCATTAGTTCTACTAATATTTGCACTAGAACAAAGCAAACCATTTATTATTTGCAATTTTTTAATCAACTAATAAATTAAATATGTTTTTGCATCACATTTGTATTTAATCTCTCAGCCTTTCCAACACCATTCACCCATTTTTCTGGATTGCCTTCTGTATCACTTGGTTGACTACTCCAAAATGGCATGATATTATCAATACATATAGCTACTGAAAGCACAAACATAGTTTGTAAAAGATTAAAAAAAAGTTAGAATTTACATTTTTGTGATGAAGCAACAGGGTGCCAGTTATACACTCACAGGTTGCAGAAATCATGATGAGGCATAGATAATTTAAAAAAAAATATTTTTTTTTTAAAGCATTCCTATACCATCTATTTCTATTAGTATCCATTTTAATTATAAATACCTTCACTTGTTCATTACCTCGTATTATTCAGATACACAAAGCTGTTTCATCCAAATTCCATTCCTTCTGAACCTGGTAGGCCTCCTGTGTGACAAGTCTGAAGACATGACAAGTAATAGTTTATTTGGGCACATAAGTGCTTTACAAACACAAGAAAAAGCTGGGCGTTTGCTATGTACCAGGATTACTTTTATGTTTCTGTAATGTTTCCTTTCCGAAAGAAATAGAATATCATATAGTTGTGTCTTCACTTCAAATTCTTCAAATATTGTGGTATTAAAGAAAGAGAGTCTTTCATTTATTTCCAGAAATACTTTTTTTTTTTAATGTATATGGGCAATTCTAGTCCACTAAGGCAATAAGTACTCAGAGTTACATTCAAAAGATATAGGATGAAAGAAGTGTGCATAAGGAAAATAAGCAAGAAAAAAAATAGAAAAGAAAATAGGATTTCTATAAGTAGTCATTTTGCATCAAAATCTTACAGCAGGTAATTTTTAATACCTATTGCTTACACAAAACTTCATGAAGTGATGGTGGTTAAAGATACTTTCTACCTCTAAGAGTATCCAAATTAAAACTGTAGAGAAGCATATCATTTTATGAGGGAAAATTATTGATTTTGAATTGAATTTTTGAAAAGCCACTCAATGACAAAAGCTCTTTTTGCAATGTACTTACCTGCATACACACAATTCCCCACTAGACAAGAAACTTCATACTGAAAAAAATTATTAAAAAATTCAGTTTGCAGAGGACTAACTCTGTACAAGAAACTCTAGAGGCTTAATGTTACAAAACAGTGGGAGGAAATATATGCTTAATTCAATGAATTTGATAGGACAAAATCTTATGATCGCTTGAAAAATAAAGATGAGATTAAGAGCAACGTGCATTTTAGAAAACAAAGCTATCTAAATGCTCTCCATAACAAAGATGGACCCTGTGCCTAGGCTTTCCCCTCCCCATTTTCAGAGGGGGGGGTGGGTGAGAAGAAATCAGTTGACTGGCTCCACAGGCAGTGCTTTGACTTCAGCACCTGATCTAGACCTTCATTAGTTATTTTCCCTAAAGTAGTTCTCAGAATTCCTCCTTAAAGAAAAAATGTGTTGGCTTATTTTATTCTTAACTTCTACTTATTGCACTGGTCATTTCCATAATCGTAATAGAGCCTGATCACTGGCTGTCTTTTGTGACATAGCAATAACGTGAAAGAGTCTCAAGGCCGCCTTAGGCAACAATCTAAGGATATTAGCATATATCAGGTGCCCTGGGCTCACCACTTTAGAAGTATGCAGTAATATCAGGTGAAGACAAAGCACTAGGCAGTTATGAGATAACTTGTCCCCAGGGAAAGTTTTATTCCAGCTTTCAATAGATACTGGTTTGTGCCCTGGAAGAAAAGAATTATATTCCTTCTGAAAATCCATATATATTGTTTTCATTATAATTTTTGTTTAATATAACTCTATGCTCTTGTTATTCAAATGAACGGACGGGTCTGTTGTAAAAAAGCTAAGGTTCCAGTAATAGCGAGCTAGTTGAGGGGCTTCTAGATTTATACTATAATAATGCTAAGATTGCACCTGAGTTTCCCCAATCTTCATTTGAAACTTACTGCTTTTCATAAGAAGTTAAAAGATAAGACTACAAGAGTGTCCGATCGTCCTCATTGAAATGCTGCAAACGCAAAACCATACAATACTGGAAGTCCAATATTATAATCAGTAATGAAATATTAGCACTGCAGAGTTACCATAAGTGGTATTATGACAGCTGAAGGAAACGTACGTGTCACTTTCTAATAGATGATTAGATGGATCTCTGAAATAGGTAAGATAGGGAAATAATAGGTACTGTTAATATAGCATTAAGGGTCAGGGAAGGTAAAATATATTACTGCATCATTTTAATTGGTTTCATAAATTGTAATGTAAAAAGTTAATCCTTGAGCTTTCTGAGACTGTTGAGATATGAAAATTCAGACTAGAACCCACAAAAAGCATGCAGTTTTATCTTATATTAGTACTACTGGAAAGGTAATAACATCATTAAGGACAGCTCAAAAGTCGGAACTCTAGTCAAGCAATCCAGACTTCATCTTTATTCTTTCCTTTGCAAGTCCCACTGTATTTTATTACTTCATTACCTCTCTGTAGATTTTCTGCTTCTGACCACTCACTGTCAAGTTCATATACTTTAACTGTAAGGATATGGAGAATGTAAGGGTACGTATATATCTGGAGCATAAGGATATCTCATTTATGAGCATAGAAAACAAAGGCAAGAGACAGGACAAGTAATAAATCACAGATAGATATACAAATCCCAAAAATAGGAGATAGATAATGAAGACTGTAACCAAGACCACCACTGATGGCTGCTTGCTGAAGGAACCAACCAGAGCTTTGTAACTGATAGGAAGGTGGGGAGCAGAAGGATCTTATTATACATCTCATGGGAAAGAGCAAACTTATTATAGGGTGTTTGAGTGAGTTTGTGGGATTATGTAGAATGTCATGGGATGTTTTAAGGTGATTGGGAATATATACAACTTACTATGGAGTGTTTAGGAGAAGGACCAGAAGCAGGGAAAGGAGAAGGGACAGTGAATGAGTAAGGAACGAGCATGGGAAAATGGAGAGAAGGAAGATAAGAGGGGAAATGTTACACCTAAAGAAGCTGCTGGTCAGCACACTTACCTGGCCAAGCCCTGCACGTGACCAATTCAGTCTATGCCAGCTGTTAAGCTTTAATCCTAGCCAATTCTGTGACAACTACCTCTGTTCTCTGTGTGTGCAGGTGCATGTGATTCATTAGAGCAAGCTTTAACTGGACTAGCCGGAAAGAGGCCAGTACCTGGAAAGACCCAAGGTTTGAGCTGGAGACTGGATAAGCAGGGCCAGCATCTGCCTATGGATTCTGGAGAGCCTGCAGGTCCAAGAGGTTGCAGAGAACAGGAAAGTGATTCAGAGGTGTGTATGCGCATGTGCACGCATCTCCTAGTGAGTTTCAGCTCTCATCAGCCAGTGAGGAGGAGCAGGACTGGGATGTGCTGTTCACCTGCTGTCAGTGTTTTTATGTGGGTGTCAGGAAAGGCTGTGTTGCATCGTGAAGTGCTTTTGTATGTGCTTGTGCCTACCATGTACGATACATGCTGTGAATACAGTCCTACTCCTGCCTGGATCTGGAGATGCAGAAGCACAGCAGGCTGGCTACGTCAATGAGTACCTTTGACTCTGTAGCAGTCAAAAGAAAGCCCACCATATTCAACTACCCTTAAAATTAACTTTTTTTTCCAGTATTCTACATATTTACAAACTATTTCCTTACTTCAGCTCTGGTGACTAGATAGCTAAGGCAGTGGCCATCTTTTGTCAGGTTAGAGTACTATCTTAGTCCCATTGCAAATACAATGAGGCAGAGACAGCTCTGAGAGAGATCAGGTTTTCCAAGGCATTATTTCTTACCGCTGCCATTCAGTGTTTCTCTAGCTATGAAGGAAGGTTCTTTTGGCTATGACTACCAAGGGTAAAATGAATGTCCTCACAGAAACCAAGTAGTAGTGCATCACAAACCTTTAGTGAACATTAATAATAAAGGAAGTCTGAAGCATCCTCATATGATTATTAAAATTACTGGAAGCATATTAGTCTGACATATGGCACTAAATTTCTTCAAACATCCATGTTAATCCAACATTATTTCTTTTGTCTGTTGAATTATGAGAAAAGCCATATCATATCAAGCTGGAGTATGACAATTATTCAGAATAAGGTTTTTTATTATTATTGAAAAGAATGTACCAAGCAACAAGCTCAGTTCTCTAATATCATTGTGATGTTACATAAGCTTCAGGGTGTTAGGGTGTCAATAAAAAAACCTGCTGAACCTGTTCTCTTGCATATTAAGGTGCCTGCAATGCGCCTGCAAAACACACTGGTATATTTTCTGGCAGTGTATGTGCAACTTATAGACTAAAATCATAAAGAAAATAATTCAAAAACCAAGAACTCTTCTCCCACCTTGTTGCAGATAGTGGAAAATACCAAAAATTGGAGTTATCTAACCCGAGTCTGTCAGTGCTCTTTACGTGTAACTCTGTACATCAGTGCATGACTTCTTTGGTAGCCACTGTCTTAAATCTGTACTAACAGCATATATCAGTACCCTAAGAAAAAGTAAGCTTGTGTTTCTGAGGGTAATATTTGTTGAGGACAACATTTATTTATTTATTTTTAACTACTGGGACAGGAACTGCCAAGGTTCTTTTTGTCTCCATGGATATCGGCCTTGTGATTTTCCTTACCCTCTATAAAAAGACTTAAAAAAATTACATAGGCAAGCACATTCAGCTTGGAATCACTTAACATTCCCTGACACTACCATGCAAGAAAATTATTCTCTGGATTGTACAGTACAGTATGCACAGCCCTTGGCTGTTCTACGAGTTTCTCTTACACAAGTATAATTACTTCAGGGGGATTGAGTACATGGAACTAATTGATGTTTAACATTTAAGAAATGTAACGCAATTTTATGCCTGTGTAAAAATGTCAAAAGTAATTCATAGGATTTGAAGAAATTTCACCGTTGGCAGAATCGATAGCTCCACATGGGAAATTATCCCAAATAAGAGTGCCATGTCTAATATAAAACTCCTACCAAAAAAAGTAAACTTTGTAGGTGATATTGATACAGCTACCTGGTGATAGCTGAGATAACAACCAAGATATAGAAAAAAAACCCCTACATTAAAAGAAAACATGCACATACCTGTTGATAAAGTTATTTTTGCTTGTCTCTGTTCTTTTCAGTACAGAAATCACTTTGAATATGAACAGATTAGTATATAAATAATCATAGAATCATAGAATCATTGGGGTTGGAAAAGACCTCTAAGATCGAGTCCAACCATCGACCCAACACCACCATGCCCACTAAACCATGTCCCTAAGCGCACGTCTTTTAAATACCTTCAGGGATGGGGACTCAACCACTTCCCTGGGCAGCCTGTTCCAATGTTTAACCACTCAAATATATAATACCACTCAATATAAATAAATAAATTCACTCAATATAAATAAATAAACAAACCACTCAAATATATAATAAAGGTGTAATGTCAACCCAAGAAGAACTGTGAACTTTAATCAATAAATACATTCATGACATGCATTGCAATCTGGAGTTAATAAAAAGTTCATAACAAAAAAGGGGATATAATTCAGATTCTGCAGTCCCCAAACTATAACACATCTCTGAGCTAAAGAACATTTCTCTTACTTTTGGCAAAGAACAGTCACACATACATCTATGAAATGAAGGCAAGGTAACCACATTTCCTGCTTCTGCATATATGACTATTAGAAACCTGAATAATACAATATCAATAGAATCAACTTTGTATGATGAAAAAACCTTTTAAAAATACTTCAAGCATTATGCTAAAGGGCATACCATCAGAACCAATTCTGAAATTTCATTGTATGAGAAATTCCAACATTTGTTAGGGAGGAAGAGAAACAGAATTTTATTTTATTTTTTGAATAATTGTCCTGGTTTCAGCTGGGATAGAGTTAATTTTCTTCTTAGTAGCTGGTATAGTACTGTGTTTTGGATTTTAGTATTTTATTTGAACCTGCCGGGTTAAACCACAACAATAATAAATTCTGAAATGGTGTCATTTCGACTACGTTTGTATATTTTGTATGAAAACCTTAAGACCATTTCCATTAATCCACAAAGTCAGATCCAAATTGTGTTTCAACAATTTATCTTACCCTTTCTGTTCCAAATACGCATGTACAAGTTGCAGAGAGAGTCTAGTTTAGTTTCAGAACTGAAAGTTATAAATTTTCCTCAGGTCCAAAGATGATCTTACAGGATGAACCTTCATGAGCATTTGTAATAGGAGCGTTTCTACTGATTTCCATGAGGCTAAGATTCACTCTAAGGGTATAAGTTTCTCAAGTATGTTAATAGTCAGCCCTTATGAGCAGCAAAGTAAAGCAGCACAGATTTTTGCTGATTCTAGGGGGAATAATCACTGGCTTAAAATTAAGGATAGCATCATGATTATTCTAATACTTAGAATTGTCTTGTGAGACTGGTTTCAGATAACTCAGCAGCTTGCAAAATCAAACTCAATGGGGCACAATGAATAATAGAACATAGATGTAAAAGTAATATGGGATCTTTTGATCTGCTTTTACTCTGGGCCAAATTTTGTTTACACAAATAAATACCTTTGATTTATTATTTGTAAACTTAAACCTACATTTACATCAGTGTAGCACTGCTAATTTCAGCTTCAATAGACAGACGAGCATAGGTAGTGAATGAGACGGGGAACCAGAGTTTCCCATGTCTATTCACCATGATCTTTGAGACTGCAGCAAATGAATGAGGGAGGTATTCACTCATTAAACAGTGAAAATAAATATTGAACAGCTGCATCATTAACTGTGTGCAGTTCAATCTGCATGCTAAATGAGGCAAAGATCCCATGGAAATAACACTATGTCATGTAATTAATAACCGTATTGTAATGTTCATGCACGTGTACTAGAGATATTATGGCACAGGTGATTATATCTTTGACTGGTTTGTTGGGGGTTTTTTTTGGTTGGTTTGTTTGTTTTAATTCTTTATTCATTTTCAGTAGTGGTCTTACACAGATATTGTAGGAAATAGTACTTAAGCACAGAAAGGTAAAAAGTTTGTATTAAGCTGAAGCTGGGATGAATAAACTGCTTATAAAAAGCAACATTATCATCTAAGATAATATAATTTTAACTACTTGTTATTTTAACTGTCATGGTAAAGATTTTTCAAAATATGTTTCTGAAATGGTATATATATTTTATATAAGTATTAACATGATTAAGCTTTCTCATGAAATAATTCATAACTCTTCATTTTGAGCAACAGCAAGTATCACGTATTACACATGTACAGTTTTTTTTAAGAGCATAGTGATTTATTATGAATTTCATAAATACTTTGATAAAACCAGGGCAATTTAGACATGCAAATGACTAACATTCCTGAGGATCTCACAATATCTGACCAGTGCTAGTTTGTTACCAATGTTAGGAATGTAAGAAAACTTTTGTTTTGAAAAATCAGTTTTTACAGTCTCTGGTTTCAAGTAGGACTTATCATTAATTCTTCTATAATTTTGCCAAAAAACCCCAGGGATTATTATCATGAGACAATCACTGATTACTAGGATGCAGTTTTGGCCAATAAATATACATATGTCCTGAATAACAAGACTACAATCCTATTCCACGAAGAGATATCTGTTGTTCCCTGTCCTGACATGGGTACTATAGAATTCAACACTTAAAAAAATATATTAAAATTAGATTAAAGTCTCTGAACAACACAGCAGAGCAAATAAGCAGTATATGATTACATACCTGGAAAGGAATCGCTATACAATTCAACATGTACTTTGACTGGTATGGAAGACAAAAACAAGGCAGGGAAGAGAGAACAGTGGATTTCAAGAAAGGAAACAGAATAAAAGCAAAATGGAGTAAGATAAATGGAAATGAACCATACAGGAGATGGACAGGACATTCAGACCTGTTAGTCCAAAAAGCTCAAGATATTTATTACACAGACTAAAAATAAGTGGTACTAAATTACTTTGTCCACAGAAATGAAGTCAGACTGCCACCTCTTTTCTTCATACAGGAAAAAACAGACCAATTGAAATAGACTATAGACTGTATGTCAGACTGTATGATCCTTTGTCCGTGAGCAATTATATAAAAGATAACCTTCCTGTTACTATGTGCATTATACGGTGGATTTTTATCTGGTTAAAAATTAGCATTGCTTTCCCTAGAGAGTTCAGATGGCTTTGAGAGTTTTGCCTACACCTAGATGATACCCTAAGAAAGCACAAAATTATTTTTGTAGCTTGAACTGGTATACAAAATACGCATAGACTTTAACATTTCTGAGAGATACTAGACAACTCAAACTACTCTTTAAATATCTTCAAGTATATACACCTTTGACAAAAATTTAAGCTATAATTAAATTTATATAAAACTATAGTCCTTAATATGGGCATACTACCCCATCAAAGCTGACAGATTTTTCTCCTTTCCCCCTAACTCTCACCACACCAAAAAAGAGCAAGAAATCTAAAACCTTAGTCACAGTTTTAAGTTTTTCTGTCCAGCCTTTTCTTTTTCTGCCCTTTATCCAGTGATAGTCTTATGAGCATATACTAGGCTCAGTACTGGGTTTGAAAATTAATATATTAATTTCTATGGTTTCTCCAACGGGTATGTAATACTGAAGTGGTTGCAGAAGAACTCCGTCCACTACAAGACTCCTGGGAATAAGGGTCACAATTATTAATGCAGCCATCTCTTCTTGATGTGAGCTGATTTTATACAATAAATTTCAGAAGAACTGCAACATCTTGCATTAAAAAAAAGTCAGTCATGGAGACTGAGTTATGGCATATGTTATATTGAAGAAGTATTTTGAATAAAATTAGGAAATATTGTTAGTACTACTTTCAAGTGAAGGCAGCTTTCATCAGGCTGTTAGCAGCTATATATAAACTCTTGTTTAAATTAGTACCTGTCATACAGAAGATCAGTTTTGTAGGGTTTTTTTTAGTTTTGTTTTGGTTTTTTGTGGGTGTTTTTTTTTTTTTTTTAAGCTTGGCATACTGTAGCAGGAAAATTTAAATACAAAAAGTCAACTCTTTGCAGTTTAATATAAAATTAAATGACTCAAAGCGTGGGTTAGCAGAAATGTGTGTCTTCAGCCAATACAAGTAATGAAAGTTTTATTGGACAACTCTGACTACAGATCTCACCTTCATCAGCAGACAATTTCTGAATGTATTTTGGATAAGAGTGAAAAACCCACCACTGAAAATATGTGGACTGCTCTGACATTTGTTTTTAGGCACATAAATGGTCTCAAGTGATTCATTGGCTAATATCTAATTAGCTCTGCTAATTGTTTCTGAAAGAGATATTCAAACATATATTCAGAAAATAAGATCCAGTGGTCCCGAATCAACCAGTGTGAACAGCAGTCTGAAAGCAACAGCAGCAGCTTTTCGTATTAGCACCTAGCAGAAAGCAGCAACATATCTAAGTCAAAACTGGAACTCTTATAAAAATCTAACCTTCAGATAATAAAGCTGGGTGCAGCTGGGAATTTGGTTTGCTAGAATAGTTTCAGATTTCTTTCTTTCTGTTGTAATGACACCTTTTAAAATTATTTCAGAAGCAAAGAGAAACCTACCAATCGCTTCCTTTTCTTCTACACCCTTCTAACTTGTCAGGACTTTGGTATTCCCTTTAATCCCTTCTTCTAACTGAAGACAATTTCTGTCTGAAAGAGTCTGAAATTTGTAGAGGGACCGACAACCTTCCTCTCCTAATTTCCAGTTTTAAGAAGTCCAACTCATGAGGCATGAAGAAATACCATCCATCTTATGCCAGTTTGATGACCTAGAAAAATGAATTTCACAGATTCATACCATGGCAAGAAGTAGTCACATCATAAAAATGGTGTCATCACAACCAGTATTCAAGCTTAGCAGACTGGTTAAGGCTTTAATATGTGGCACAACAGAAAGCTTACCTTCAAGTCCCAACAGTGGTCTGTCAATACCAGGTTTTATGGACTTTCATAAAGTCACTAAGGAAGGTTGCACCTTCGGTAAGAAACATTACTTTTTCCTGACTGAGCAAAGGAGTTTGTTCTTTGAGAACCTAATTCTGAAAGTTTTAGAAAAAATTACTTCACCCAATCGACAACAACTTCCACATCTCGCAACATGTTTTGGGACAGTGAAAAATAAATCCTCTTTCATATCTATCACTGATGTGAAATAAGAGAGAAGGTGACATCAAAGTAGTGCCAGATAGCAAAGTAATACAGACTTGTAGCATTGTGAACAAAAGTCATTAGCTGTTTAATCTGAAAGTTCTTTTAAGAATAAAGACAAAGGCATTTACATACAGAAACGATGGTAAAACACAAAATGAAAGGAAAAATGAAAAAAAAAAAGTAAAGACACCAACAAAAAGGCCCACATGAAATGCTTTATATCCCAAGGTAAAAGTGCCTTCAATATTTGGCATAGAAATGCTGTACTGGCATTTAAGGAGGCATAAAGTTAAGAGTTCCTCATTTTTACGTTGTAAGAGCATCATTTGTTTTCACAACAAATAAAGGGGCTATCGTGTTACAATCTGCTTTTCTAAGAAGGAAATAGCACAAGATTGTGAAGCTATTTTTCAAAGTGCAGATAACAGCTTGAAACACTCCACTGTACAAAAGAAAATGGGAATGAACCCATAATCTGTTTTACACCAGTTTATAACAAAAAGTCTTCCATTAAAGGCAATGACCTAACTTCCTTCCCTTCTGCATACCTACAAGGCTGCAGTTTTTGAGGGTTGAGTGGGGGAGCTGTTTGTCTTGTTTTTAAGAAGAATTTTTTGACTACAGATTAAAACCAGAAAGCCTAATCACTGCTGCCAAGTATAAAACCCATTTTTCATATAAGAGCTTGAACTGATACCTCTCAAGTATAATCCATCTATGACTGCTAACATCAGGAAGTAACATATTTTTAAATGTTTATTATCTGCGCTTTGCAGAACAATACTTCTATCAATGACAGCAAGCAAAAAAGTTCTGAAACATCACTAACAGCAGCAAACTTCCTTGAAAAGAAGTTTTTTTATATGAAACAGGAAGACTTTTAGGTATCATTACCACAAAGAATTTCAAGTCAGCCCGACACCACTGCTCCTTTCCCAGTAAGTTTCCAATATATCACACAAACAAAGCAGTAAAAAAGTAAAATCTAAAAATGTCACCGTTTAGCCTGTCATTTTCATGCCACAAACCTGGAACTTGTTAACAAAAAGGATTGCAGCAATGTTTATTGACTCAATGAAACAATTAATATCTTCTGAAACCTCTCCTATGCATCAAGAAAGCTTTTTGGGTTTGGTGTTTTTCTTCTAAATAGTCTGAAGCAGCAAGTATAAATGTATGTTATTTGTCTTGAACAACTAATTATACTGACAGATAACTTTTCCAAAGTAAAATTTAGAGGTAAAAAGGGAAGCATTGCAGCTTCAGGAGGTTCAGGGAGGGGGGGAAGGGACCACAAAAACTACAAGCAGCAAAATTAAGAAACTTGTCATGCTTAAGAGAGTAAGCCTTCCAATGGGTTTTTGCAATAACTCTCATAAGACGTCAATCAAAAGATTTCTCTCACACGTTTTATTCTTCTGTGGCTGAAATTACTGCTATTTTATACTAGTAGTCAATGGTTTTTTATAGATAAAAACAAGTATTAAATGTTTAATGGAATTTGCAAACAGATCTAAAAGAGTTGAGAACTTAAGATTCTCAACACTGACTACGTACATGGAACCTGCATAGATCAACAATCTGGATTTCATATAGAAATCTTGAAGCAAACCTACTCAAAGAAATTACTGTTGAGAACTAAAATGTCAACCATCACTAACAATCTTTTCTCATCATTCAAATCAAGACAAGAAAAACATTGTTCATTAAAGTCAACAATGTCACATTATGCGGGAGGCCACAGAAAGTTTTAGGTCTTTTGGAATGCAATTATGTTTTGCAAATAAGTGATTAGGATTATTTCAGAGAAAACTTACATATGCTATATTTTCCACCTGATTTACAGAATTTTCTGAGGCTAATTAAAAAGCTGCTTGTGAGGAAAAAAAAACACACCAATGTTTCTTATGTCTTGAAATGTGTAACCCACAGGCATAAAAACACATTGTGTATTGGGGGGTTTGTTTTGTTTTGTTGTTTTTTGGGTTGGGTTGTTGTGGGGTTTTTTTAGTGCATCAAAGCAGACAGTATTTTTTATATAAGGTGGCGTTTGCCAAATTATAAACAAACTTTCAAGTCCCTTATTAACAAAATAATTGTTAATCATTTCACACCTGGTCCTGCTAAAACTTTCCACAATAACATTAAAAATCGAAGAAAAAATTGTTGACATTATTACAGACAATAGTCCAATGCCTGCAGCTCCAGTTAACAAAAAAAAAGTATAAACAGAAACAATGTTTAGCAAAAGTAATTAATGTCTTTGACATCTTAATTTTTTCAACAGAACAGAAGCCAGATCTTATGTTGTTTTCCTCATTAATAACCTCAACATATGAGTACATTTCTATGCCTGGATTTCCATCAGAGGCATGATAATGGAAATGAGGTAGTTTGTGTGGACTATAACTAACACCACTTCAGGTCATTTACTGCATCGGCCGGGTACTTGTTAGTGCTTGCTAAGCCTGAACTCTTTACCCTTCCTTATTTTCATTATTTGTCTAAGAAGATTTCATGGTATTATTTTTTTTTCCTTAAAAAGAATCAGTATAAGTTACAACCTCAATGAATCTGCATTTT
>NW_008794447.1:2251116-2278561 GCF_000699145.1 Aptenodytes forsteri
GAAAACTTTAATTAAAGATGCCACACTTGACTGCCATTTGACATATACACCATTGTTGCACAGGCAATCAGTTTATCACTCCTCTTGTGTTTTGGTAAAAGTAATTTGTAAATACATACTAGAACATGAGAAGGCAACAATTGAAAGGTTACTTTGGTTTATTCAGTGTTGCATTAAAAGTTTTTTTGCTTATAGAAGATATTCAGGAAGGCTCATTTTTTCCTCTGTCGCTCCTTGTTTGTAGGCAGTATGAGACTGATTACTTTTAAACAGTTTTAAAAATTGTTGGCAAGCTTTCATATCCAAAATGTATAAAATAAGCAGAAAGCAATGCCATAAATGCATAAGTTATGGACAATTGGAAAGAGTAAAGTGTGTTTCCTACTCTAAACTATGTTTATTAGACAAATTAAAACATTATGTCACGTCCAGTATTTAAAAGAAGGAACCTGAACTTATAGATATCAGACAGAAATCCTGATATAGAAGTCAGAATTTATTTTGCAATTGTAAGGCTATTTCAAAACATGTGACAGAAATAATAAGGAGATGTATTTATACAACTAGAATTAAAAAAAAACGGTAGAAAAAATAATCAGTCAGTTTTCAATCAGTGAGAACTGCTGCATCATCCTATGTTTTAGGACACTAATAAAAATTGAAAATAACAGATTTATTCCTGTGGAACTTTGATCCTACTGATAGCAAGTTCATTTGGTTTGAAGATAAATTTGACATCATTAGTTATTAGTAAGCGACCTTCTGAAGGAGGCTAAAGCTTTTGATTTTACTTTAAGTTCTGCAGGAAGTTAAAAGTCCTCTATTTCTAATAAAACAGAAAACTAAGACTTGCAAGACTCTTGGGGAAGCGTTAATAAGTATACAGGAAATAACTGTCAAAAAAAGATACCATTGAAAACCATGTCAATTCAGCTGAAATGGAAGCCTCAGCTTTTGAGGTCAATTTATTATATCCAATTGAAAAGCTAGCTTTATGTAAATTAACCATAGTACTTTTTTTGTACAAGCAGTGACTAAAGTTTATCTTTTAAATCTATTTTAAAATCCATATTTGAACACCATTTGACCTTGAAAAAACATAGCCTTAGAGTTCTACTCTTGAGTCACTAAATCCGTTGCCTTAAAGCTATATAATACTCTGATTAAGTCTTATATCTCTCTTTGAATGCTAGGGTATCAGAACAGCAGTCTTGCAGTAGGACAGAAACAGAGGTTTGGAAAGAAAAGCAGTAAAGAGCGAGAGGGAAAAACAATTCAAGTAGTAAGAACTTATAGAGAAATTTTAAAACTGAGCTTTCTACTTGCCTACTCAGCCATTTTCTTGGCTTCTGAATGTCTTGTAGTTCAGTCTTTATTTATGCTCAGTTTTTCCCTTTTTTCTCTTGGGTTCATTTTTTGTTTAAAGATAACAGCTGATAAAACAATACAGCTATTCCTATTACTTTCTCCTCCCTCATTTCAAAGGCTGGATTTCAGTCATCCAGAATACTTGTTTTTTTAACCAATTTACAGAAGTTACCAAATTTAAACAGATTAGGTGTCTTTAAAAGTTATCCAAAAGTATTGATATCTCCAAATGTGTGCTTTTTCTTTGTTTCAACTTTTAACTTTTACTACATACCTGTAGTAATTCCAACTGCTAGCCACAAAACTATCAATAAAAAATGAAATCATATAATTGACATGTTTAGTTGACACAGAAATAAAAAGTCATTTTTAACTGACAAAAAAATAATGTACTGAGACAGCAGAGAGTGCTCACTCTTATATGAAAAGCAAATAAAGAGCAATGGATCCAAAGTATACAAGATTTTCCTAGTCACTGAGCCCAAATTCCAGCAACATGACAATGTAACTGTACTTAATAGTGATACCACTCTGCAAATATTTGTTGACTACAACTGGAGAAATGAAAAAAAAAAAAAAGGGTACCATTGATCATACTTGTAGAATTTATGTTGTAGCAAAAGTGCTGACTCTTTCTAGAAAGGATATTGCAAGAAAAACATTGACAAAAAGAGTAGTTCATATTACTGGAAAATTATTAGATTTTTCTTTGGGGAAGTGATTGATGTGCAAATACATTTCATTCAGTCAAATATGCACAATCAGTTTTCAGTTTGTTTTTCCTTAACATTCACAGTTAAAAACACTTCATAGCTTAAAGAGAAATGAGTGATTATTATGCAATTATACACAGATAAAATGTAGATCTCAAATCATTATTAGCATGTTCATAGTTTTTGTAATTGTTTTTTAAATAAAACACACAATACATTTGTTTTGCTAGTTAACACCTGAATAAAAAAATTAAAAAAAAATCAAACAAACAAGAAACAAACAGCTCCTCTATGGGTGTAAAAATAATTTCCATTGAGCTACTGAAATTTGAAACGTGAATCTGTTGTCCATTTATATAATTTTTCATAGACACATGTAAACAAAAAACACACTGCAATTTGTACAATGAAACAAGTCCTAAAATATGTCTAAATATTTCTGCAAACCCTTAAGCATGAATACCATAAGAGACAAAACTGTTTCACTCGTATACAGCCTTTGTTCCAGATTTACTAAGCATCAGTAAACAGAATCTAATGTTGTACTGATCTAGTGAAGTGAGCCAGAGCCAGCTCCAGAAACACGACCCATTCCATCATAGGTAAACCCTGAAAAAGACTGACTGTCATGAACTTCCCTCTTTTCCATGTTGCTCTGAAAGCGGCCAAGCATCAACCACACACACAAAGTAACACCCAATAAGTAGCAGTGAGGCTACGCAGGACTTTTAGTCCTGTTTTGAAGAAAAAGTGTTTGGAAAGCAATTGGCTTAGTCGTCTTCTCCTGTATGTTCAAGGAAGCCAGGGCACTGAAGGTTGCCTCCATTCCCTGTGGGAGGATTCTCAGAATCCGCCAGCCCCCTGGGCCACACTGGATGGCTCTGGCAGCACTGACAGGTACTGTTGCAGATGGACGGCAGAGCAAAGAAGGGGACAAATACTACTCACCGACACTATAAGTTAATTGAAATTTTCTGGTTCCTTAATTATGAATATACAGTTCACAGTCGTGAAATATTAGAAGTTGATCCCTTCTGAAGGGCAAATTAAAATGGACCACCAACTTCTGCAATGCTCAACTTCAGAGGATCCATAATATCACACTTTATGAGTGTAAAGTGTTGCTTCAAATCTATTCATTCCTGTGTACTATATATATGTTTTAGAATAGCATACATCAAAAGACAGACCAAAAAATTTTCTCGTTTAAGACATACATATATTCAGGATATAGTTCTTTCTAGACAGGTGCATTACAAAAAAATTTAAAAAAATAAACAATGCAATAAAACTCTTGGTTTGAGATACTAAGTGGGTTACAAGAATGTTACATAAGATTTATGTGGGGGGGTTTAATGATAGTAAAATTATTTTTAATTAGGACAAAATGTAGGAGGAAGACAAACAAACTCAAATCTCTCCAGAAATAATTTTCTGCAGCTGTGCTCTGTTTAGCATCAAAATCCATTTTTAAGTAAACTCAAGGGTAATCTGAGATGCTATCATATTTGAGAGTACTGCAATGATCTACTGGAAGAAAAAAAAAATCTACTCCATGGTCTCATCTGGAACTTCATTTTCTCCTTGTAAAAGCTTCTCTGGATTTGTATCTGGGAATCTATGACCATCTTCAGTCATTCGTTGGAAGTAAAGCTTAAAACTAACAGCTGAACTTTGCATTCACATCATGATTTAGGATTCAAAGTTAAGCTTAAGCATGAAAGGCAACTAAAATGGCCAAATGCATGGATAATTATGCTTTCATATTGAAAAGAGGCATATTATACTTCAGGATAAATTAGATTCCATTACAAAGCCAGGTAGGATTGTTTATCCTACAGGTAATTTAACTCTAAAGAAGGGCAATAAAAATATATTTGAAACAGAAGAGTGCCCATATTTATCAAATACACTTATCTTGTATACAACCTCTCTAACAAATCCCTGTGCTTCTCTTAATATGCTGACCTTTTATCCATCAAAGGATTGTGGTTACTAAAAACCACAGTCCAAAATAAGTAATTTCTACCTCTAAAACATTATAGCCAGAGATTTTTCTTCCTCCTTTCTCATGAGAAAAAGCCACGACTCATCACTGGAAGTTACTTTAACCAGGAAACTATCCTAAAGAATTTGACACATCTAAACTGAATCTTAAAGGCAGAAGATAAATTTTTGTATTATTTACTGGTTTATGATTTTTCAAGAATCAATGAAAAATGAAGGAAAGGAGGAGGGGGTTTTGTGCGTTTTTTTGTTGTTTTGGTTTGGTTTTTTTTTAAGTAAAGAATCCTCCTTTCCCCTGCATCTTCCACGTTTGAGTTACTACTTTTCCTCAGATTCTTCCCCCAGCCCCTTTTTTCTTTTTCTTTTCTTCAATTTGACTGAAAAAAATTTGAGTCAGAGATTACAATCCTTTAGCAACCAGATTGCCTATTAGTGGCTCACCTGTATGTACTCAGATAAATGTGTTTTCAATAACTCACTGAGGTTTTTTTAAGTTGCATAGAGTAATGTCTTAAAATAAAGGAGATCTCAAAATTTAATAATAGTTATTTAACGAATAATTCACAGAGTTAAGAGCACAGGAGGAAATAAATGGCTTTTAAGGACTATTAAGCAAAGTGAAACTCAAATGTTTCATAACTCCAAAAGCTTTCTCCTGTAAGTATACTCAACATTAAGAACATTATTATTATTATGAACACCTTTTAATGATATTCTCTTTGTCCCCTTGTAATTTCTGTTTCAGTATCCATGAAAGATGTTGGTATAAGAAAAGCCTCTTATTTTTATTTATGGATATTCCACCAATGGCTGATGGCAAGAAACCAGTTTTTTAAAGCTTTTAAATATGCTAAGAAAGTCTCTAGTCTTTATAAAAACTGAATTGTATTTTAAAGCTTAGAAATAAAGATTTCATGTTAGCATTAATCTTTTTGAAGTTTTTGCTGCAATTTATAACCTCAGAATGATTCAAGTTAACCTGAATATAACTAATTTTTTAAGTGCAAGTTGTTCTTATTTACCTGTATGATTTCCAGAATTTACCCAGGTGTGGCTTCCCAATTTTAAAGTCATTTTTGCCATTTCAAGGCCTTTTGGTAATTTAAAAAAAAAATTCAGAGTGCTGTTCTACACTCAGTTTACGGAAGGTTAGATAACATTTAATGCAAAGAAAAAAATAATATTTCCCAAAGGAAAATTTACTGTCAAAGACGGAAGGAAATCTATTTCATTGATGTAACCTGCATATAGTCATAAGATCATAATTTAAAGTCACAGTGTGAAACAGAAAAGGCGCAATCATTTTGGAATCGATAGTATGAGAAACTGTCTGATGGGAACCTTTTCTTTCGGTCCTTACTCTATAGAAAGTACTTGTTTAGTACTTTATTTTCTGATACATCTGTATCCGCAAGGATACTTTGTCATTTACTTTGATCCAAAACCACCTTCCAATATTCAGAAATTAAAGTGAAATACAGAATTCTTAGATGTCTCATTTCTTGATTACCTTTTTAAAGAAAACTTTGAAAACCTTCTCATTAAAAAATAAAATTTTAAGATAAGTGTTATCCTTTTCTTTAGAGAAAAACACAACTATTATTTTCTGCTTTTCAGAGCAACTAGAATATATGCGATAGAGAATCCTGTACAGGGCAGACAGTACCACGAACACAAATTATCCAGGTTTTTTCACTCCACAAAGAGTGAATTATAACCCTCAATTTGGAAAACACTACAGTCTTAGCCTACAACTCGAACTTAGTAATTTTTAAGTAATATCAAACTTTTTTTATAGTGTTTTACAATGAGAGCACATCTGAGCTTTACAGATGTGCTGCAAGCCTTGAACAAAGTCTCCAAACAATTTAAATTATTTTGGATTCCGAAGTTTCTTCACATACAGTTTTGGCACACAAGACATTAAAAGTTCCATTGACTTGCAATAAGATTTAGGCTCCTAAGTATCTAAATGTCTGACTTTTACTTTCCCAAAAACTTTAGAAAGAGGTAGATAAAACTGGTGACCTAAATTATTAGGTCTTCTCTTTCCTTTCTTAAAAGGCACTTCATTTAGGGTAGATTCTCAAAGAGCCTACAACAGGACAAAATTTTCTTCACCAGAATTATGACAATCAAAGACTTTCTTTATAAAAAACAAGCATTATTAAACAACATTCACAATGCTTTGCAGTAGTGATGAGCACAACATAAATACCATTGTAACAAAGACTCAACTTCTTAAGCTACTGTTATAGTCCATTTTCTATTTGACTCTTTCCGGTCATACTCTCCGACTTGTTGTGGGAGCTTCCCACTCTGAGAATATTCTCACTTAAAATATAAGCTTTGACAAGGAAAGAGAGAGGAGAATACCGGTTTCCATGGAAAAAGAAAAAAAAGAAAAAAGAGTCCCTTAAAGAACAAATATTCCTTGAAGATGCTGGCTTGATTGTATATTTAACATTGAGGTCACTTGTAAGCACTTGCTAACACTCACTACTAAAACAAAGAAAAAAAAAAACAACAAAAAAAAAAGGAACATCGACAACTCCAGGCATGTAAACATGCCTCCTTAGATTAGTTTCACCATGCTGTTTCAGTGCAGATACAATGTTTAGTTTCCCTTCAGTGGGAAACTAGCAAAATCTAAGTTCATATTTCAAATATCTGACAAGATCCTATTATAATCTAAGTCTTAACACCAGGATTAAAAAAAAAAAAAGTATTTTCCCTGAAGGGGCAAATTTTGACATAACCAAGACATTTCAGATACTTAAGAGGCAATGACAAACCTCAAATTAAGTTAGACTGCTGATTAAATGTTAAAGAAAAATCTTTGAAATTATTCCAGGAACAATGTCTTTAAGAAACCTGAGAGTAAGTCATATTTCATCAAAACAAAATTGTTTATTGCAGAAACAGTAAATTATAGAGGAAGGCAGTGGCTGCAAAGCATATACATTAGCTCAAGAGCAATCTAGATGTATTTCTAAAGGGAATGATTGAAGGAATAGTAGGAAAGCTGAAAAATGGATAGAGATCAGCAACAACAACAACAACAACAACAACAAGAGAGTCCAACTGTAGATAATATTTTCATGTTCCTAAAATTTCTGATATTCTTATCTTGGCACAGCAGGACTATGTTGTACTTAACTGAATTCTGAAGACTTATCAAAAAGGTGTGTGCAACAAATGTGCACAGAATTTCTGTTAAGCTAGCAAAACAGAATAGAACAGTGCAGTTGGAAGGGACCTAAAAGGATCATCTAGTCCAACTCCAGCTGAAACACCTTTCCTCTCTTCACATGACAGTATAGTTAAAAGTATTCTTCTCCTTTGAGAGCTTGATTCAGTAGCATTGTTACATATACTAAGAGGGAAAAATAATCTCAAATACCTTGGGCATACATCACCTCCTTAAGGGTTATTTGCACTGGCATTATGCCAATGACAGTCCTAGTGTCAAAGTCCCATTGCATTTGTCTCATACCCATGGGGGCTATCTAGAACAGGTATCTATTCAAATACTGAGGACAGTTCCTGAGCTGGCAGACCAGCTAGAGTTTTAGTCTGTCAGGTCACTCTCACACCTCTCCTGTTTTGCATTTTATTTTTTATGTGGATTTAATGCAGTAGTTTAGGAGTTTTGGGTGTTTTTTTTTTTTCTCCTGGCAAAATGGAGCAATAAAGGAATATTTGGATTCAGAAGGCAGAGCAGAAAAGACTCAAAAGGTCACTGAATCTCTCTAGAAGTGTGGGAAGAATGAGAAGATGGTTTGAGCAAGCAACTAATCCATGCATGGTTTAAATGTAAAAAAGTTGCAATTACTAATAAGAAAAAGCCTAATACAATTTATGTCCAAAGTTGGAAATGCTTCTGTAGCTGCTCCTCAAGGCTTAAGTTAAGGAAGAAAGTAACATCACATAAGTTTAAATGTGTGGTCTCCCATTCCAGAAGACTAGTACTCTGCCTGTGCTAGTGTGTAACTACTTATAAAAGACTTAGATATCAGTTTTGTAGCATCATAGCTAATACACACAACATGCTTCCAGTTGCATCCTCCACTTCGAGTTAGTCTGAACTGCATCATTAGCAATAAAGCCATTTCAAGAGTACCTACATCTTCCTTCAGCAAAACAGCCATATGCTATGGTTCTCTCAAAAAATCTTGTTCTGTAACAGATTTTACCTTCCTTTGTTTCTATGCAGCAGTGCAGAACTTGAATAAGTGCTGATATGATGTCACTTGAATAAGTATGTTGGAAAGTAGGTCTAGCCATAGAGACTTGTTATAGGCTGGCAATCTTTTTCATTTTCTCCTGTGATTAGCTACTGGAATGTCTAACAAACCCTGTGTAAGCAGAAATTATTTTTATTCATGCTGCCCTGCTATATTTCTTTTATGATACATCACTGTCTCTATCCAAACTCATTTAACTTGCACAGGTTGTTCATATTTTACCTCTTCTGATTGTTGATTTTCCCACATCTTACCTCTAACCAAGTTTAAAGAAGTCAGGTCAAGCATGCCCTCTGTGACTGCAAGGGCTAATTAGGAAGGAATGCCCTCCAAACCCCGAGCATTACACAAGTTTGCGAAGAAGTAATACCTCCTGAACTTGTAGGGCTTAATTCACCATGTCTCTTTCCACTCACTTCTTAAAAACAGTAGTGATCAGACTGTACAGCTCCATCATGAAGCCCTCAGTCAGAAGGAAGAAGCAAATCCACAGTGAAAATACAGCAACACAGAGTTTTATAAGGAAGATGCATGACTTCTCAGTGTTAATAAGGACCAGCTATTGCGCGACAGTAAGAGAACACAACTGCCATTTCAGTAGGAAATCCTATATTGTCTACAATAGAAAAATGTATAAAAAGCTTGCTTCACAATGGTTCTCCGCCCAAAAGGTCTGTAATATCCATCTTGGTAAAAACTGCAGGAGGAAGAAAAGGAGATGGGTGTCCCCAAGTCTCAACCACAAGATGATCAACAAAACCAACAAAAACAGCTTGTTTTAACCTTTCAGATAAGGATCGTTAGAAAATTTGCTGTGGGGAAAAACATGTCCAAAGACAAGCATTAAAATCTTATCTTTAACTGTATACTAAAAAAAAAAAGAATCTCAGAAAATGGTAATAAAAGTACACAGATGTTTTATTTATGGTGGGAATACACCTGAGGTTCAAACACTACTTTTACTACCAGAATGGCAACTTCAGTTATATAACCACTAATAAGTTACACGAGAAAAGTCATACTAAATGACAGGTCCAGAGTTTTTGCTTTGCACCATGGAAACCACAAAGTAATAGCATCTTACTGAGATTTTAATTCACAGATTCCTGGGGCCACAGGCCCCCACAGAACAATAGAAAAAAAGATATAACACAGATAATAAAACACATGCTAGACGAAGGTCTTTTTTATCTTCCTAATAAAAAGCCAGGATATAGATGCACTGAGCTGTTGTATATACAGCTCTGCCTCAGGTTTTGTGACCACAAAGTAATAGCATCTTACTGAGATTTTAATTCACAGATTCCTTTGGGTCCAGTGGCCTCCAGATCAGTATTGAACAAGATCTATCACAGCTATTATAATGCATGCTAGACGAAGGTCTTTTTTATCTTCCTAATAAAAAGCCAGGATATAGATGCACTGAGCTGTTGTATATACAGCTCTGCCTCAGGTTTTGTGTTCTCATCTGGGATCAAACTTCTATAAGTAAATGGAATTAAATATTAACTATTTTTGCCAAGAAAAATTGCTTTTGTTCAGATTAAAAGGACAGCAGTGTGGGTTTATTCATGCTCCATCTGTTGTTCTATTTTCTCCAATGGCAACTTCAAAGCACTTTAGCATTATCGAGTGTTTGCGAAGGAATGGCAGCACAATAGTCCTCCCTCAGAGAGAAAAAAAAAATAATCAGAAGAGTTCAAAAGTGAAAGAAATTCTTAGTCACTCAGTTGGCTGTTTAATCCACTATTTAATTGTATGTGTATTTATTTCTATTGAATTTTTTTTTTTTTTTTAAGACTGATGGAGAGAAAATAACTTGCAGCCTTCTTAACACAGGAACAATTACAGCAGGAGCCCATATCCTTTACCGAATGAACAATGCTATTCATAAACGATGAAAATTTCAAAGGCTTGTTTCCTGCTGCTAATTTTGCTAGTGAGCTGAATTAGCAGGGCACTGCTGGGAACAGCAGGAGATCTTTATGATACTTTTTCAGAAAGGGAAAGATCTGATGACTAGTGTTAATCATTAAAAAGCAGTTATTGTAGGTGTCAAAAAAAAAAGATCTGAAATATGATTCTCTTTTTCTCTTCCAGCCTTCCCTCCCTACCCTCTTAACAATTCAGCTGTAGGTAACTTTTTTTTTAAAGTGGGTGATTTAAAATATGGTCTAGCATATTGATTAGATGTTCCCTTTAAAATTGCATTGTACAGGACTTGAACAAAACAAGACAAGCAGATTTTTGCCTCCCTCACACTCTATCTTCACCCTGGCTGTTAAGCCATCTCAGTTCTCTCTTTTTTTGGTTTCTCGAATCTGACTGATTATAGGCATTAACAAATAAATCTGCAGATTTCAGTCTACTATAGGAAAATGTTTAATCTTGCTTGACACTTTACACAAGTCCTCATCCAGGAGCTGTTAAGGAGCTTAGTTCAGAACTGTATTTCACAGCTCTTCTGGAATGTTTTGAAGTGACCTCATTTCCAACCTTGCAGTATCACTGTCTTCCTTCACGTTCAGATTTTAATTCAGATTTGTTGTAGAACTTTTTTTTTTTTTGACATCACACTTTAGAACTGCATAATACTCCTAAGATTGTTTTGTTGTTGCTGAGCAGTGAAGATGGCTAAAGACTTTCCCGTCCTGGTCACTCACACCTGCCTGTACGGTTGTGCCGATACAACTATGTGTAGGGACATGCTATAAACCAAGTCACCACAAATAATCATGTGGTGGAGAAAAGTCTTCAAAAACATTGTAATTAAATATCATTGATGCGCTGTGAAAAAGTGGTGTTTCACAAGCAATAGAGTCACAACACAAGTGAAGTAACAGGGAAAACTAACAGATAGTAATACCCTTTTAATGATGGTTTTACCTTAAAAAAACCCTAAACATATCACATACTATACCTTAAATACATCTGTGTTTAATGGGAAGTTCATTTAGACATATTCACATGCCCACAGCAGTAATTAAAAAGCTGTATTTTTTTGTAGGCAAAAAAATACCACCTCTGTGTAATAAAAGTACTGTTTATACCATCTGTGAGTTAGGATTTTAAGAAGAATACAGAAAGAGAGGTTGGCTTGGGTTGTTTGTTGGGTTTGGTTTGTTTTTTTTTTTTTAAATCCAAAAGCCAGCAACAGAAATACACAACCAAAACAAATCACCAAACAACCTTGAGGAGAAAGTGTTAAAACTCAAATGCTTTTAGTCACTCCTTAGGGTAGAGTAAGGCTCCCCACCACTAGAGATACACCTGCCAAAGGCAGCTGAGATACCAGATGTAACAGTTAAGATCAACAGGAAACAGTGCTGTGACCTGACCAGCACTGAGTTAATGACAAACTCACATGCAGAACTGAAGAGGGTTATGGCTATTAAGCCAAACTGAAACTTCCCAAAATGATACCATCTCATACTTCCCCTGACATTGTTTCATTTCAATCCGAAATGGAGTACTGCAGTACAAGGCCTCTTTCCCCCTCAGTGTGTGGGGAAAGAAAGTGGCAAAATAAAAATTGGTATTTCTTTCAATCATGAACCACCCTGTGGCATATGTCACGTACTGTTTTCTTCATGCCAGCCAAGCATCCTGGAATTAGGAGCTATGTTGATAGTGTGGTCGAGATTACTTCAGTAACAAATGTTTTTAGATCTGCATCTGTGAAAATTCTGTCTACAGTTTTCCTTCAATCCAAGTTACAGTAAGTGACGTCTGTACCCCTTAGGCTATTTTCGGTGGGTTAGGGACTAACAAGCAAATCTGACTGCTGAGCCACTCCTATATTCTAATTAGTTCTGACAGAAAATGATGATGCAATCATACTACTTCATAACTTTTTTTTTTAATCTTTAAACTCTGCAATCTACACAATACACTGCCACAAACAGCTGCTGTTTCCTGGTTGCCAGTAGCAGGCTGTGGCATTTTGATGTACTATAAGAGAAGTCAGAATCCTTTATGAAGGAGTGAGAGGTAACACACACAAAGGTCTTAATGGCCCTTTTCAGGAGCTAGACAGTAAAAATCAAAACATATTTGTGTTGAAATCTCACTTTTTCAGGGTGTGTTTTTGTTTTGTTGTTGTTTTTAACCAATAAGACACCCTTAAGTAGTAAGTATTTAGTCAGCATCTGGAGACTAGTTTTATTGTCGCAAACACATTACTGCAACAGGGAAGAGCACCTTTGTCAGAGCACTCCACCATATGCCTTCTGGTCAGTAAATACATTTCACCTTCATTTTGTATATATACTGCCTCAAATGCCTGCGCGCCTTGACTGAGACCAAAGAAAATACTGAGCACGTGCAGTTAGCATTACCCAACAGAATAAAAAGAAGGCTCTTGTTTCAGAGACATTTCAGTCAAATAACTGTTTTCACCCATATGGCCCATGGTTTAACCAAAGCTAAAACACACATTAAAAAAACCCTTTCATCCAGCAGTATGATTTATATAAGGGAGTGATACAGAGAGTCTCTTCCCCTTTGGCTGTTTCATGCCAAGACATCTCTTACACACTTCTGAACCACAGAAGCACCGCTCTGTCCCCCCAAACTGTTCATTTCTTTGGTTGTTACTGCTTAATTCAGTTGTCAACTTATTACATATGCACGACAACACTGAAAGTCAAAACTGAATATAACTTTAAGCACTTAACACTTCTCTAATTTTCTCTCTCTCTGTAAGGCAAGGTGAGTAAACCCATGCTGGTAAAAGGAGGAGAGCTGCAGTGGGGTACTGACAGATTGATGTTCAGCAGTCTCTGCCAAACAAAATAACATCTCTGGGGCAAGGTCCTCCAGGATCATTGAGGTAATCAACAGATCACAGCCACAGGACATCTTGTTTCTGCTCTCTCTTCTTCACTCCCAGCTGCACAGTTTTGCTTTTTCCCCTTGAGAGCAGTGTGACACTTTCTGGAAGAAGTGACCCAAGTCATTTGAGCAGTGAGTGGTACATCTTATTTTTTCCTTTCCTCACGCTCCCATGTTAGTGTGCTGAATCAGCTCACAAAGCTCTGGTGAATGCCAAACCTGATGCCGGGTAAACAGTGAGAGCACCCAGCCAAAGCCAAAAGCAAACCAGCATATCGACACAAGCCCAATTCATCCTCAGGGATTGCAATCAGAAACAGCGCAGCTGTGGACATAGATTATTTTGTTTTCAAAACAAAACAAGGTGGGTGTTATACATCTACAGGAGATCACCAGCAGTATAAGTCTCACTTTGGGGCTTGTAATACTAGACAAGGAAAATCAATTGTCCAGACAAAACTCAAGTTTCTTCAAAATAGTTCGATAGTTTACCTTTATACCATTGAGATTTTTGCAGATCTTCCTCCCGTAGAAAACAAATTGGACACAAGTACTCTAAAATCCATAGAAGTGTGACTGATTTATCAGAGATGGAATTACAAAACTGGTCTGACTATACAACCTCATCAGCAAAAGAATTATACCTCTAAAGTCACTAAAGTGAGGTCAGCCTGTCAGAAGCTATTGTGGTTATTCCTGATCACTGACAAAATTTTGTTTCTACAGAAAAAAAACAAGGGAGTATGAAATGAGTATATCCATATTATCCAGCATGCACTGTATACCTTTCGTTTTTTATGTCAGGCAGTGAGTTTGTGCAACATTTGGAGTCATAGTCATGTTCAAGATTTTTGTGTAGCTTACAAGGTTTTCAAATATATTTGTCATTAACCCCAGGTTCTGAAAACCTACCCTCTTCCCGATTCTTTTTGCTATGGCTGGCTCAAGTTCAGGTTGACTTTCATTCGAAGAAGTGTGTTCTTTATTCCTAGACACTAGTGACTTCTTCGGCACTGCCATTCTGTCAAACAAATAATTAAGGGAAAGGGACATTACAGGCTCTGCACTGACTTCAGACACACTTAACTAGATTATCTGGGTCTTCTACTGAGTCTATTAGGGCTAGCATATTGTACAGAGCACCTATCAGCAAACCACTCATCACAGTATTGATTTACACTCAGTTAGCACTTAATTGACGTTTGGTTTTGACTTTGAAACAATGAGGGCTGGAAACGTATTTTAAAGGATTCTGCAACTCTTTGGTAAGTTATTCAAGGGAAAAGAATGTCTTACATGAACCAGATATGTGAATTCATACAAAAGGAGGAAAGATTGCATCATCTTTGCCATTCTTCTTTCTCTTACACTACCTCATTCATGTGTGGGTCTTAAATACAGGAAGATGACTCCTTAGGGTCGTCTTCGTGTTCATGAGGCCCAAAGAAAGTCTGGGTCCTTAACACGAAAGATTATATTTCCTCTCAGCTATTTCTAACTTCATGTTAACAAAGTCTTTGTCTTATTTTCACGTTTTGAAAAAATGTTTCTTTAATTTAAGCATGCTTCATTGTTCCTCCCTTTCTTTTCACAATCATATTCTCATACACTTTTCATAAAACATAAAATAGAAGGGATATCACTCCTTAGATCAGTATTATTCCAGCTATTCTCATAGTCTGATGGCAGTGATGTTATTTCAATATGCAACTTTAAATACTTCCATTTTTTATTCTTACAGTATTATTTGGCAGTGCTTGCAGAATATCATTAATTTTATGTGGCTTTATAAAACCAAATTTGCACTGAGGGGGGCAAGTTAACCTTCTGAAATGTTTGGCTAAAAATAAGCACTTCACTGAAAGTTTGTGTACCATACTTATAGTTTGCCATCTACCATAATGAGCATTACTATGCACTGTAAACCATGATAAATCACACAAACCTGTTCACTAATCTTTATTTTGAAACAGGTCACATAGTAAACCCAAAATAACTTGGGTTTGGGTTACACTACTAAAGCTTAACTATTTCCATATATGCATCATAAAAGAGGCAAGAACTATTCTTTTCTGGAAGAAGAACAAAAAACAATTTTGTCATTAGCCCTTTGACAAAACTATCCAAAAGAGTGATAATTCCACATAAATCCATGAGGTTTAAAAATACTGTGCCATCCCAAATGAGAAAGGAGTCTTCACTCATGATATTGAATGATACTTTGATAAATTCAACAAAAACAAAATGTGAAAAAGGTTACATTTGTTGTACACAAACCAAGGAAGTATCCCAGTGCTACTACAATAAAAAGATACTACATGCATGAAAAAGGAATCCAGTAAGTGTTAGTCTGCAGCATATCACCAACTAGTTGTCAGGGACCTTAAAAACCATAATCCTTTTCTTAGAAAGGCATTTTTTTGGTTTCGGTTTTTAATTTAGTGCACTGCAGCCATACCTTTTTCCCCTCCTCATCTCAATTCTGTTTTCTTTATCTAACTTTTACTACATTACTAATGAAATAACTGTTTCTTTTCTCATATACTACTGGATTGGCAATGCAGAAAGTTCCCATTTCCGAAACAGTAGTTGTTCTGTGAACAGACAAAAAATAAAGAATTATCTGGTACAGGATATCTGAAAATATTCTTAGAATGCACTCCACTTCCCAAAGCTTCCTAGACATTGAGCAATTGTTAATCCCAAAGCAAAACTTAACTCTGATCACAGTTCAGTGGTTTCCTACCGATTGTTAAAGAAATACTGATTATTTCTTACTGGTTCTTGTGTTTATTACCAATTCTTCATGCTTCCGTTAAGCCAGAGAGGCTTTTACCTTGCAAAACCATGAAGCTACAGCAGACCTTCAGTTCCAATAAACATGACTAACTCTTGAGCATAGGTCTGGGTAAAAAGACTTCAGTCTTAGCATGCAGAAAGCACTTGGAAATGCAATAGACATGTGAGCCTTGACTTTTAATGCAAAGTGTGTACATAAGTTCTATGGAGTTTAATCTCCTATTGAGCTTGTGAGACTCGGAGCACTGAAGCCTGGACTTTGGGACTGTCTCTGCAGGGTAGAAGCCAAAGGTTTAATTTGCACTTTCCACTGAACACCTAAATGGAATTCAGATTGACTGGGAGGCTCAAATTGGACTGAATTCAATATTATAATTTGCAGCTACACCAGGAAAAACAGGAACTATGGTGGGTCTATAAACAAGGATCGTAGCTGCACAGAATAGATTGGTTGATAAATACAATAAAATATGCAGCATACTGTATGCCACGAGCAGTGGCCACAAAAGACTCAAGCTGTATTAGTATCTTCCCTCTACTGTCAGAGATTGCACATGTGTGCAAACGGGGCCAGACTGGGCATTCTGGCTGAACGTAGTCATGGGTACAGCACCTTCACCGGAATCATTTGGAGACCAGGTGAAGTAGCACCTACCCTTTAGCAAGCATCTACTTTTCTCAGTGTTTAACACTGAAAATGGACACGAGGATGATTCCCCATCTACTGCTTCACTCTGAAAAGTCTGTCAACCTTTCTTACTGTTACTTCCACATCTGGGAAACTGGAACAATGACCTCTAGATAAGATTAAATGCAGCCATACTGCATATAAGATATTAAGAAGGTACATACTACTATAAAATTTCAGTTACACTGTGGGTATTCATGAAGCAATATATTTCAGCCTTTGATTACATAAAGGATACCGTCTATAACTACTTGCTTTTCCAAATAAATATCTATAAATACTGAAGAAAAACAGAAGTAGATCTATTTGAACATACAGTATCGATATATTTGGAAGAGTCACATTGTTCTTTTTCTGTACCTCTATCTATAAAATACAGACTCATGTTGATTCTTAGGACTGAATTTCTTCATATTAAGGTTAGTATACAAAAATCAAGCTACTTTTTAGATCCATCTCCAACCAGAATCCCCAGGAAAGCATAATGAAAAACAGAAGTCAAACGAAAAACTGAACTACAGCAGTGAATTTTGTAAGTATACAGGAGTTATATTGGCATACTGTAAGGTAGTTAACCAGAAAGAGGCAGAAGAAAAAAATCTTAATATATTCTGTCTCCTTACTTCTCTCTGCCTTCACTCATGGAGACCTTGAAACATTATCTTTAAGGCCTCCACACCAAGCTGATCTTTTTGTCATCAAGTATAGCTTAATCCAAATCATTTACAGCTTTAAAATATAATATCACGTGTCTTCTATCAGATAATCTGTATGAAGTGAAGATCTTGTAGCTTTTGATGTATTTGTCAACTATACTTTAAAAAAGTGGACATGGGCTATGAAAATTTATCATAAAATTACCCACTCTCACCAATAACCTGCTAATAAAAAGCTGGTTTACAAGCTAAGATCATCACAATGCCAGCACACAATTTAAAGCTAATGGTTTTATAGGCCAAAGCCACTAAGCAGGGCATCCTTATCCTGCAGTGTGAATAGGATTATCCCTGCAAACATTCCCCCAACATAGAATTAAGCTGTCAAGTTTACTTTGCTGCTGCATGGACATATGCACAAAATGAACACAAGTTCAGGTCAAGCGTAATACTGCTCTACTATTACACATTGCTCATAAGGCAAGCAAAACAGAAGGAGGAGAAATACATCAAGAACTGAATTGCTGCTGCTAAGCATATTTTAGGACATTAGCATCATTAGTCTTAAACAGAATTACTGGATCATGCTGAAAAGATGGTGACAACCATTTAAATGAAACTTTCTTTAAAAATATATATATTTTGCACTTTAAGTTCCTCAAGTGTCCTTGATTTCAAATCCTTCTCATTTTATTCCCAGAATTACTGTCACACAAACATGTTTGCTTCTTTACTTAATTATAGAAAACTATTAACAGTAGTCTAAAAAGACATGAAATTACAACTGGAAGAAGTTGAATATTCATTAATTCCCTGTACACCTCCACACACACAGCCAAAAAGTAGGTTATGTATTTTTTTTCCCACACACACACAGTAGTTATACACATGCACATTAGCAGCCTAAAGGGATTTTTTTTTTTCCCCTCTCCTCCTACATCTGCAGAGGTGTCTACCTTTGCCTATCACCGTTTGCTTGTTGGAATGAAAAAAAAGAAAGGACTGTTACCACTTTTTTTAAACATAGGTAGAGTACTACATTGAAACAGAAGACTCAATCACATATAATAACCTGTAAAATCACAAGCAGCACAGAGACTCACCAAGCACGAGTAATTTACTCTCTTTTCCAATATAAATAAGGCACCAAAACAAACCATCAGGAAACGGCACCAGAAACACCAAAAAAAGTTTGTGCAATGCATAATTAAACCAAGGAGAAGTTTGCCTTGTTAATACCAGAAGGCCAGTTTCTCTTAAACCTTATGTAAACATGTTTGAGGAAAAAAAAATATGCAGCTGAGATTATTGAAAACACAGAAATCTGTCCCTGAGCAGCAAGTAGCTGGAGACTGGAAGGATACTGGGGAGAAAGCATCATATATGCTTTGCTGTATTCCTGTATTCTCTTACATAGATAGTGTTAATTTCCTAGTCTCTAGGCAATTGGAAGAGAGTTAAACTAACCTAAATTAATTTTGTGTTCTCTTTGATGTGAAAAAACGAAGCAAACTGCATTATGTATCAAAGACAGTGTTCTCTTTCTTAAATTTCAGTTTGTTTTTTTTTTTTGGGGGGGGAGAGGGAGGAGTATTGTTATTTTCAACAGCTATTCTCTGAGTATTTACAAAATGTGAATATAAACAGGAACAATTTAAACAAAAAAATCCATCTTAAGTGATTACACAAGAAAAAACATAATTTCACAATACATTCTTGTACAAAAGTGAAGCCAGTTCTAGTTATAACTAAACTTAATACAAAGTTTAGAACGTGAGCTTTTATACATTGGCAATATTTGAACAAGGAACATTATGGGAATAAATGTATGCTAGATCAGGCTTTCAGTTACATAGCTAAAGATTTCTAACTATATATCAAATACAAGAAAAGAATGCCTTCAAATGTTTAAAAAGTTATGTAGCACTATTTGAGAGCAAGGCAATCTCGTCTGCTCAGCAGAGACTCCTTAATGCTTTCATATATGTTATCTGTCAGATGAAAACAAATTGTAACACCAAAGAATTACTGCTTTAAGTACATATTTTTCTTACAAAAAAAGTGTTACCAAAAATTATTTCCCATTTGTTCCCTTTGAAACGTCTTGCATAATTTATTCAATCAAAATATTTTCTATTTTGAAGAATTTTGTCTCTTCTTTACAAAATACTAATACATTCTAGAATATTTTATCTCTTCAAAAGAAAATTAAACCCACGGATTTTACATGCTCATATTACTTTTAAGCATTACTGAATGTTACTAAAATAACAGTTTGGAAGTTATATTGCAGCTTATATTTTAGACGTACCTTAACATCAAAGCATATGACTAACAACTAAATACAAAGTGACTTAAATACAGCAAAACAATATATGCAAATAAAAGATGTGAAACGTACCCAAGTAACTTCCCACTCTGAAGAAAACACCTATCAACATATCAAGTTTAATACAGAATATATTAAACTAGTCAAACTACACTCAAAGTTGGAAAAAGAAGAGTGATAAATTTTATATATATTCATATCAGCCTAAGGTTTCAGCTTCATTTTCAATGCACTGGTCCAACTTTGATTTTAAATCAATTACAATGTAAATGAGCAAGACTAAAGAAAAACAATAGACTTGTGGACAACTTCATACTGGAAGCTGCTTGCACAGTCATACTAGTAAAACTACTGAAAATTACTAAACCAGATTTCTCCATAAAGCAGATCATAAAGATGTGCAATATCCACTCTATCAACTACATTGAAGTAACAACATAACTTTATTAAATAAAAAGCGTGTGTGTAGAAACAAAGGATAATCATTTGAGTATTTATCTTCACCACTTCTAACTCCATTCCATGCTTATCTCATACAATGTACGCAAGCAAAAAATGGCGGTATCTGTTGCTCAGTATACACCCAGCATTTATAAACATGTTACAGTAGATAGCAATAGGTTAGATCTGAGATCTATTCAGCAGGTCAGCAAATAGGTCAGACCTCAGCACAGAAATCCTTGTCATCTCTAAAACTTAAGACACATGTTATTGCACATGTCTATAGAAGGAATCAGAACTGACTTTCTATTTCAGCTGATCAAAGTTGCCTTAAGACCACTTGGATTTTTTCAGAAGGCAAGAGGTTTTAACTAGACAGACCCCCAGAAAATACAAAAGTATTCATACAATACCTGTTGAAAGTTGTAATGAGATACTCCAGACAACTGCTTCTTGAATTTTATGGCCCATTTATCACAACTGCTCTTACAAAACCAGGCTGCATCTGATGCCGTGTTTTGGCAGAAGTTGTCAAAAACACTTTTGGAATTTCCAAAGTACAACAGACATGAGAGCATACAAGATACTATTTAGTGTTCGGACACTGCATTTGTGGTGCTGCCTACAGATACATCAGACCTGGAAGCCTTTACATCCATATTCACCTGATAAGAAGCTATAAGAAGTAGCAAAGTCCATTCTGAATGTTAGGATTTGTCCATAAACCTGAAACCACCACCATGCAGGCATGCCACCCTAGCAGCTTCTCATAGTGAGAATTTCTAAAGTGTAAGGTATTCACCAAATTGCCACTAGTTCTAAAATTGTTCCAGAGCCTTTCAACAAGGCAAATTTGATAAACTGCTAAACAGCGATACCCTGCCAAGAAATACAAGTTAAGTCCCTTAATCTTCCTGGTCCTTTTCTGAAACAGCAGCCCTGTTCAATGGAATAATTTCTATTAATGAATATACTGTAACTCATTGCCACAACTCAAGATCATCCTGCTAAAACCAGGTAAAGTCTTTCTGTAGGTCTATGCAATCAATGGCCGATTTTTTTTTTTTTTTTAATAAAAAATTCTGTCGTCTTCCACTATGCTTTATCGGTATTGAGCTCCTAGTGACAAAGCAAGTAAATTTTTGTAGTGAGTTATATTTGAATTGACAACTCATGCAATACTGATGTCCACTTACAACACACTTCAAGCTGAGCTAGTGAAACGGTGAAGCTCTCAGTAGCTGAGTCTTTCCAGCGCTGTCATCTTAGAACCCACACTCGCTCCATTTGATAAGCTTGCCAGACCTACATAATAATAATTTAGGTTTAATAACCAATTTTCAGTTGTTGTCCTTATTTCCTGGAATATAACCCCTGCACTGTAGTAAGCCTAAAGCAGATGTATGCATCAAAGGACGATCCAATGGAATCTGTATGGTTTACCTCTATATTACCGTGCTCAACAAACACTGATCACACATCTACCACTAAGATGCTTCACGTCTAAAGCAGTAGAATAGGTAAGAAGCACATCCAATCTCCTATCACAGTTTTTTCAGTATTTTATCCTAACACCAAAGATATTCTTGCTAAATTATCGTCTTCACTAAAATGTGATTTTCAGTTCCACTCTAAGCATGCTGACACTGGCTATGCACTTTCTTGTCAAAGGCTCTACAATTTAGCAATCAAGTTATATTCACTCCCATTGCCTCTGGTTTTCCTGAAACTGTTATTACTGGTCAAGATCCAGAGTAGATTTCTGGAAAAATCTGAACTACTGACCGTGGCTCATCTCTTAAATCAAACTGGTTGAGAGTTTAAGAATGCACAATTTTGTCAGCAAGAATGCCATAGCATGATAAGATATTTAAATATTTAAATACAATTATTCCATAACTGTTTTACTGCTTAATCTCTTAAGTATTTTACTTTTTATTATAGCTAATACACAAAGAATAAGTTAACCACAGTAATACTAATGGATGAGAAAAAAATGGCTCAAGAGCAGCAAATTACTGTTCTAATCCATGTAATCATTGGTCATTTTGCACCTTGAATTACACTTAAAAGATAACTCTCAGTTTGTCATGTTAACCATCTTGTGATATGCCCCCTAAAAAAATCCTTGAAAAATGAAACTGACTCTTTTTTAGAATAAAGGCTAAGCTTTCTTTTTAGTTCCTAGGCCATTATTTAATCACGTTCATTACAATGAAGTTCGTATTTGCACTTTAACAATTTCAATCAAAGACCAACATTTACAGCTCAGTATGATATGTACAGGTATTCCCCCCATCCCACCCCAAGCTTCCCACAAAATATGACTCTCTGGTCATTGGATACCTACTTCCACAAACAGTTCCTCACTGTCAAAACAAAGTATCGCTTCACAAATATTTTCCATTATATTTGTACTAGATTATATAATAATATTTGTAAATTCAACATTTTCAGAGAAAACACTGTCAACAGCCCCTTTATTAAAATCTGCTTGCTTTTCTATTTAAATGTAATATTGTATACAGCAGAGTACTTAAGATAAAGATGTTCACACTCAAATGAAAGGATATGGCACTTTAGGAATACTAAAATTCAGCCCTGATGTAACTAGTATTCCAGTAAAGTTTCATTATGTATGATTTTTTCATGTTAGTTTTACCAAAACATTTATTCCATAACAGACTTAAGAGAAAATTGTATTATGTTCACAGAATGTAATTTACAGAAGACATGACTTCATTTTGATCCATTCTGTCAAAGGCTTGTCTTTGTGAAAGGAAGGAAAAAAAAAAAGCATGGGGCCACCAGAAATAATATTTAAGAAATCTGCAGTATGAGACTTCAGTTTAAATCAGATTTCACACCATGAAAGAGATTCACAATAGCATTAAAAAAAAAAAATCTTTTTTTCGACACCAAATTGAGGGATTCATAAAACAAAAGCCCGCTAAAAAGACGTCTGAGGCATTTCATTAGAAGTGTTCAAAGCAACAAGTTTAAGTGGATAAGAGCAATAAAATAAGCTTAAAATATTACCTGAGTTCTCTCAAGAAATAAGCTCATGCTCTCTAAACAGCTCAGCTATAGATACATACATAAACATACAGTTTTAAAAACAGATGAGTGAAGACAAACAAAATGAGGGAGCGGGGGGGGGGGCGGGGAATGAAGATCTAAAGAAAAAGAGTGAAAGTGTAGAAAACAACAAAAAACTACTGTTAAGAGCAGAATTTTCAGTGAGACTGCCTCTAAGTTCCCCTGTGATTGAAATGCAAATGAGAAGTTCAGTTTGTTTGCGCACCTCTGGCATACTTTGGCATCCAGTCAGTACTGACAGAAAGAACCTGGCAACTGCTAATCTAGAGCCCCACATGTTTGTTTCTTTATTAGAGGATTTTATAACATTTTAGCAGTTACATATTTAACTTCTTTCTAGCACGCGTGATATTATAACATAGTAAAATTTTACTCAGCATACAGAAGTGGGTGACCATTTGTCACCAGACCATTTTGTAATAACCTAGAAGCTACTGTGCTCCTAACTTATTTTATGGGATCTGAAGTACTTAAAACCCCCTTATTTTAGTAAGTGGAGGCTTCTTAAAACCAGGATTATATTGAATAATTTACATTATATTCTTAATTATAGCATCCCTAAACATACAAAATGCATTCAAGCTATAGGCTTTCAGGATGTAAAGACAAATTTAGAAATTAACTTTGAAATTAACCCCTCTTAAAATAGATAATTCCCACCTTGCCTTCAAGGAAAGGCATTCTCAAAGACTTCAGAAGGTCATAAACCTTTTGAATAGATTAGAATTTACATTACTCCTTTACTGAAAATGTTTTGCCTTCATCTTTTCAACAGAAACAGTAAAATTGAACATTTCTGCTTTTCCCAAAGTTGCCAACATTGTTCACAAAGAAGCAGGCCTGCAAGAGGCTAACAATAAACAACTCCCATAGATCAACATCAATACCTTCAGCTGACACCAAAATCAACAGGACACTGAAGGCTGTAGAAATGCAAAACACAGGTTTTGTTTCAGTAAGATTATTAGACAAGGCATCACTCATTATAAATGCACAGTTTAGTCCTTGGAAGTAATTTTCAGAAGCTTTAGAGAACCGTTTAAAGCACCTAATGCAGTTCTAAAGTCCAGAAGAATAACCACAGTAAAGTCTATAAAAAGTGAGCTAAAATATTAAACTGAAGATTTTTTTCCCCCAGCCATTGCTTTCGATATGGACAACAGTAGCATATTTTTTGCAGCAACAGTTAAGCTATTTTTGCTTGCAACTGGTACATAAATTCAATTCATATTTAGATTTCAGTACATCCCATACATTGAAATCACTACCTGAGTATCAGAACTTCAGAGTAAAACAAACAAAAAACCCACCACAGCCCCCAACGTCAAGATCTAAAGAAAAAGCAGAACATTTTTTCCCCACTATTTTCCTTATAATATCTGGAAAGTAGAAGGGTATGAAATTCTAACCATGACAAATAAGGAAAATTACTTTGATGTTTGTTTGGTCTGAGGAAAGACGACTTCAGGAATCAAACTATATGTCAGAAGGACACAAAGATGTTACCCTATAAGTCCATAACTGCTGTTTCAGTGGCCCTTCTGTGATAGCAGTAACAACAGATACTATGCAGAATAATATGTATAGAAGGACTTGGTAACTGTACTTATGTATTTTTTAATCAGGTACCACAATTAAAAACTGTGTCTATTGAACAGAACCTAACAATCACTTTGTAGGAATTTGTTTTATCCATTCAAAGATAAGCAGATTTTGTGTCACGCTTTTCTGCCTTTTCTTAGAGGATAGGTAAGAAAAAGAACAAAAGTACTTAAACTAGGAATGGATAATGTTCACATTCTTTTCTCATAGCCTTTACAGTGTTAGTTTATCATAATCAAACTGAAAATAGGTTTTCATTTTTAAATCAATTCACTATATTTTACTAAAAAGCTGAGTTTAGTTTTACTCAATTTTTTTAAAATACCACGAGCTTAGGAGGTCTAAAAAGCATTAGATGCCTCCCACATACTTCCATCCTCCAAAATAAATTCAATTTCACTGACTGAAAGCAACATTTCTTATCTTCTTCACATCCACCGAAAGCCATACGCCTTCCTTAAAAAGGACCTTGTTTCAATGATGATTTGCTCCTGCCAGATGAGGCTACAGCACAGAACCCTGTCTCAAACTCTGCCTGTGGCACACAACAGCAATATTTTTCACGTCTCCCTCCTCTACCCCACTTCCCTCCAACAGTGCAGGGTGAAGGTTGTAGGTTGTTCCATCCCTCCTACTGTTACTGTCCTACTTTTGGCAAAGACTGATGCTGGAGCAAGGCTGGGACCCAGGTGTTGTCGCTCCCCCTGGTACTACATCCTGGCGTTTTCCAGCACGTCTCACTTTGTGTAAAGCAATGTAAGCAATCCATGGGAAGTATCACTTCTCAAACATTACTGTAGGCCCCAAAGCAACCCAGGCAGATATTTGCCAAGCAAGAAATTGTGAAAAAGCACCTTGGAACAAAGAAGATGGTGTAACCTGAACATAACCTAGCTCAGTGACAAGTTGAACTGGATTAGGGCAGTAAAACAACTTCAACTTGGAAGAACAACAGAACAAGCATAGACCATCCTTAGCGTGCAATGAAGCCTCTGACTCCATGTAAGAAATTGGATCTACATAGCAGCTTGAAGCCTTTAAAGAGGCTGACGGATGGCAGTCAGGGTGGAGGAGAACAGGAAGGAAAGTCCTGCCTGAACGAAATCATAAAACTCAGGTGTGCAAAAAGCCACACAAGGTCTGATCAATCTCACTGACCTGCAGTTTTGTGTATCAGCAGTAAGTAAACTCAGCGCATCCTGTAACTGTTGGTACTAAAGGCACACACAGAATGACCAGTGAGAAGGCATCAATCATGTTGTGCTTTAGAGTCTTGCAGTCCACCAAGGAGCTGTCTGCCCTTCCTGCTACACTTTTGGGACAGAGGTTTTCCCTTATTCTGCTGGCTTGGCTGGTGAGCAGCACTGACGTTCAGATGGCATTTAACAGAGACATAAGTACAGTGAATAGAAGTGTCAGCAGGACAAAGCTCCTCCATGTCACCTCCAGCCTGGTTGTGAACTACTAATGTGATAAGCAAAGCAAGAAAGGATAGTCTCAGATGTTTTGGATAAGTACTGGGCTCCTGAAGACTTTGGGAAAGATATTTTTCTGTCATTCCTGATACTGTCTCTTTTGCAAGCTGCAAAGGCAGTGGGATATACAGTTTTCAGACCCAATGTGGAACCTCTTTGCCTTTATGTAGTAGTCAGCTGAAGAAAAAAAATTACAACTTATTTATAATGTAAGCTCATGACTTCCAAAGATGCTGCCATTGCTTTACACTTGCAAGGCTCTTTGCATGTTCATAGCCTACAACATGGCATGGTATTCTGTCTACAATGAGTCATTTCTAAATAAATTAGTTAGAAATAAAGGCTGCCAATGCTGTTCAAATTGAATACTCTGCTTGTAGTCAAAGTGTTCATAAAAAAAGTTGATTTATTAACCATTGTCTAAGACAAGACTAGTCAGTTACTTGAGATCCACGAAGCAATTTTGTCCTTTAAATTATTAAAATTCACAACCCCAACAACCTGTAATTTTTTTTTTCATTAACACCACTTTAAATGCTTTAGCCCTCTCCTCTGTTTTTATTTTGGTTTGGTTTTTTAGGTTTCCAAGATGCACAGCATACTCAGGGGGCACACAATGAAACCAGAATGACCCCTCTGAAACACTGCTACTTGAACATGATTGCCCTAATTAATTTTATCCTCTTACGTTAACATTAGCACATTTCATCTTTCCTTTTCTTCTCATGTCCTTTTATTACATACCTGTTCAGACAGAAGAGTTAAAACTTAGCAAAGTTTCTCCTCTACTTACCCACTCGTTCAGCTGTATTGAATATGAACTTTGGTTTGATACAGCTCTTTTTGGCAGACCACGTAATCTTTCTTTCTGGAAAGCAATAGAACCACTCCAGAGCCATTCTTGAATTACATTTTGGTAAAACAATATTACAAGCTTTAGTGACTTGACTGTATCAGAAATAGTGTGGCCAGCAGGAGTAGGGAAGTGATCGTGCCCCTGTACTCGGCACTGGTGAGGCCGCGCCTCGAATACTGTGTTCAGTTTTGGGCCCCTCACTACAAGAAGGACGTTGAGGTGCTGGAGCGTGTCCAGAGAAGGGCAACGAGGCTGGTGAGGGGTCTGGAGAACAAGTCTGATGAGGAGCGGCTGAGGGAACTGGGATTGTTTAGCCTGGAGAAAAGGAGGCT
>NW_008794447.1:2278580-2282824 GCF_000699145.1 Aptenodytes forsteri
GAAAGAGTGGTTAAACATTGGAAGAGGCTGCCCAGGGAAGTGGTTGAGTCCCCATCCCTGGAAGTATTTAAAAGATGTGTAGATGAGGCGCTTAGGGACATGGTTTAGTGGGCCTGGCAGTGTTGGGTTGATGGTTGGACTTGATCTTAGAAGTCTTTTCCAACCTTAATGATTCTATGATTCTAGGTCTTTCCAGGCAAAATAGCATATTCCTCTTTCTCCAATTAATTTAGGGTTTGAGTCAAGGTTTCTAGATGTTTAACAAAGTATTTTTACTGGCTTCTTAATATAAATAAAATGCATAAGACTAAAAAGTTTACTGTATTATATGGTGTTATTTAAATAAGGTTCTTAGAGACATTTATAAGCACTTAAAAGATGTTTCTTATCAAATTCTCTTTATGTTTCACAGCTATCCATTTCTATGGTATCTCATTAAAAGTTTAAAGAATAGTAATTTCAGAAAGGCTTTTCATAACACAACCTCAGGTATGAAATATTTATTACAAAGAGGAAAAAAGAAATACTAGAGGGCTTAGTTTCCATGGACTTGCCAAAGGTAGTGCTCCATGTACATCCATCTTTGAGGTCTTAGCAAGTGTTCTTTATGGTTGTTTTCTATTGTCTTCAGATGACTTCCAGATTTTATTCAGAACCTCATAAAAAAAGAAACTATTTTTAAACAGCCTAAACATTAATTTAGCTGATAAGAAGCAACGAGTAAATACTGAAAATATTATCATCTGACTAATGGATGTGAAAGTTCTGGAAGTTTCTTCTTTACATAGGCTTATCTTCATCATCATCACCACATTAATCAATTCACAAAAACAAACAGTATTAATGCAATTCTTTAATCATACTTTTTTACTAGTCAACCAGATCACACTTACAAACCACTGCAACAAAAGCTTCAGAAACAGTGCTTCTACTACTGTTATTTTATGGACGCAACAGGTATTTCCTTCTGTGTTGGCATGGAAAATTGTCTTCATAAAGCCATGATTTTGTTGTTTAAGATACCAGAAGGAGGTTTAGATTGAAAGTATAGTTTTCAATTCTTATTGTCAGGAAATATCTATAAATTTGAGCTTCAAGAAAACTTTTAGGAATATGCTGAGCTATAAATTACGCAGACCTAAGTTTTACTATGCTTTATAGACTTCTCAGTGTCAGGAAAACAAAAACTGAGTTTTTCAACTATTTCTCTGAGAAGAAAAGTTTATCAAATTCCACACAACCCCCCCTTCTAAACTCATGCTAAATTAGAAGCAGGCAGAACATTACTCCTGGCCCAATTGTCAGGAGAGTTAATATTAACTTAATCCTAGTAAGGACAGTAAAGTAGCAGCTACAAATGAGTTAGTAATTTGGTCCAAATATCATACAAATACATGAGCATAATCAAAGCAGAGTTCAAATTCCTGGATAACATTTGAATCCTCTCAGAGCTTCTCATGCCTATTAATAGCACATTAGCAAAATCACTTTGGTATTCCTGTGCCACTTGCACAGATTGCTTTACTGAATTTCTTAATTTCGTCTGTTTCGAAAAACAAAACAGATTATAATGGTAAACTTTTTAGGTACAGCCTGCAGTAACACCATTACAAACAATGTTACTACTTCAAATCATTCCAAAAGTTTAAAAAAGCCTCCTTCAATGGTAACCAAGACACCTATAATTATAAAATGGGGATGCTACCATACTTACCACCCCAAACCAAGCCTCCCAATTTACTGTATTGAGTAAATAGTTTCCTTCATTTTTTATAACTTGGAGAGCATCTCAAAGAAGAAGATACTGTTTGTTAGCATTTTACATGTAGATAATAATCCCACATGAAAGGAAAATAAACACGACTAGTTTCTTGGTGAAATCCTTTAACTGGTGTTGAACGCCAGAAAGTTTAAATCCCACTTTCACGACAGAATCCCTGGGTTATCTCAGCAGGTTAATTCTCTCTACACAAGACAGAAGAAAGTGGTTGTGTCAGTGCAGTGGTACTGATCCTGCTTGTGTGCTTATTTTGTTGCACAGTAACAATTCCAAACAGTGGGGAGATGACTTGATATGCCAACAACATGCAACCATTGCTGTTTTCACTCATGTGAGAAACGCACCACTGATTGCTAGAATACCTTGATACAGCCTGTTCTTCTTGAAACAAAGTAACACAAAAAGATTATAGTACAGATTTAATTTCTATTTCACATGAAATTTGTCTTTCATGCTCTGTGAACATGTAAGGGAGAAGCTGAATATACATATATATTCAGTATATTCTTCCATGGTAAACAACACCTCAAGAGGAGCTTAGAGATACAGGAAAATGTCAGAGCAGCAGATATATCACTCAAGAAGTACTCCATACAAACTGCTCATAAGCTGTTTCTCACCTACACCTTTCCCCAGGTATTCACCACATAGAGTTCTCCCAGGGACTAAATTGGCAGTACCTCCTTGGGGACCAGGGGCCAGCAATAACTCGGTTACTACTATGAAGCCTAAAGTGGTCCCGCCATCTAGAGGAAAAGGAAAATTGGCTGCACGGCTTCAGAAGAGAATTGCCTCCTCAGAGGAGGTGTTCAGAGGAGCATTCAGCAGCACTGGGGAAGCCACTACAGAGGGAGAGGAAGAAAAGCCTGAGTTCCTTTGAAGACACTTTTCCATGGAAATTTTAAAGTTTAATTGATACCTATTGGTTTTTATGCATCAAGAATTTGCCTTGGTCTGATTTCCCATTCCAACTTTGACATTAAGCAAAAAAGTCTGTCTTAAAGCCATTAGTAATAAAAGAAAACAGCTACAATTACTGTTGTCAAATAGGTTTCCACACCACCTGCCTCCTATGTTTACAATGTATTACATCTATTGACACACAGAAAGGAGATTTAGATAGAATTCATTTAATCTTTAAATTCTGGAAAGTAGTAGGGGGTGCTGAGCAGACAAGACTGATTCAGCAAGCAGTGAAGACTTGAAACTTTCTTGGAAAAACATGATGTAGAAACATAATGCAATCCAGCCTAGCTCTGCTTTGCTTTTTCAACTGCTTTTGTTGACTGCCCCATTAGGTAGAAGGCCTGAGATTCTGGTTCTATTGAACTCATGCTGCAAGGGAACAGTAAAACAGGGAGAAGAGAGGAAAAAAGTATGAAAATCTGGTGTATACTTCAACTGCTGGAGCACTTATTAATTTCAGTGTAATAGATCAATTAATACTTTAAGAGAATAAAGACTCCAGGAAAAAAGTTATTTTATATTTTAAAGAGGTCCCACACGTGCATGTCCTCATGGCCATTACTCTTACTGTATTCAAAAGTTAGAAACTGGGCATATTTTTCAGTTTTAGCCATAGAGACGGGTGAAAAAGTGACATTTGCAGCTATTGCAGTTGCACAGTATGGAAGACAGCATTTACAGACTGATCAATTATTTAATTTATTATTTGTGGGTGTTAAGGTGTGCATGTAGATGCAATCCCATATACACACTAAGCACCTAAGTCTAAATTTCAAGACATATGAAAACTTGTAATATTAAATAGCAATATATTAAAAAAATCTTTGCAAATCAGGCTGTCAAGAGACTTGTTTAATACATTATTAGCCCAGTCTTGCAACTGAACTGACATTACTCATTCTTGAGTGCAGTACTGCACTACAGTTGCCCTCTGGCTGTGCAGATATAGGAAGTCAGTACTTTGCTAGAAGGTGCTGTGATGAAATGTTAGTAGTGCTGAGTTCCTGGCAGGGAAGCAGAAGCCAGAGTCTATAGCTTCTTCTTGACAGGAACCCAGTGCCCTGAAGTCCATGGTCATGCCAGCACTATCATTTTTAAAAGCCAAAGTCTTCCATCAGCATTGCAATGGCCCACAACAGCTTCCACACAGCAGAACTACACCAGATCCAAACCCAAGGTACACTGGTTCAGGTCTAGGCTGGAAGTCATCTCCTTCCCCACCCATGCCTACACTTTGTCATTCCTCGCCATCCTGGAGACAAGGTTTCTCCAGATTCAGCTGGGAAGTTATTACTTAAGGCCCTTTAAAGGAAAAGGATCATTCACATTAATATTCCCCAAGTATTCAGGGAGACCTTATTGCAGCCTATCAGTTACTTAAAGGGGGCTTGTAAAAAAGATGGTGGCAAACCTTTTAGCAGGGCCTGTTGCGACAGGACAAGGGGGAATGGCTTTAAACTAAAGGGGGGTAGATTTAGACTAGGTATAAGAAGGAAGA
>NW_008794447.1:2283069-2289445 GCF_000699145.1 Aptenodytes forsteri
GGGGGGTTGGACTAGATGACCTTTAGACGTCCCTTCCAACCCAAACCGTTCTATGATTCTATGATTAAGTACATAGTCTGTTTCAGATTCTTGTGCACTATTTTTTCAATCTTTAAACTGCTCTCATAATAACAACTGAGAACCTTCCTTACTGTTTAATTTCTAAATTCAGCATTTCAAAAGGCCACTTGGAACTCTGCTTCCTTAGATAATCCTCATCAATCAAGGTAACTGGCTTTGAATTTGCTTCTCTCATTCTTAGGTATAGAGATTACCTCATACTATAATAGGTGTTGATTTTATTGAGCTAGTGTTGATTTGCCTGTTCTAAACCTTATTTCTTTTTTTTTTTTCTTCTCTTGAAGTATCAGTTGACAGGCTTCATGCATACTGTCACCTTAGTATGACTTCCTCATAACAAAAATAAGTAATTTTCCTTTTAAGCCTTCCACATAAGAAAATATCAGGCTTATCATCAGGTTTGTGAGGTTTAAGTAAATACAGAAGGAAAACAAACATTCTCTGCTGCAGCTTGTCCCACTGGGAAGGCCTTCTACTATTCAAAAAATATGCTGTCAGGACTAACTGACAGTCAGGTACAACCACTGCCACTGATGAATCTGGTAGTAAGAATCAAACCAGAAAGCAGCCTCACCACCTTAAATTTTGAAGGCTGAGCAACAGTCTCAGCCTTCTCAGTGTCACAGCCTTAGGGACCTCACACTAGTTTTTTCCCCCCTCCCAGAGTGAGCCTTGCCAGGCTTTACACAGCCCTGGAGTCCCCTGCACACAGTTCCCAGGACTGAAAGCAGTATTGTGCGGTGTGTGTGCATGCAATGTGTTCTTACAAGCAATTCACTTCGCTACTTCACTTGCACATTAGAGTAACACCTCTTCGCAGCCTAAATCCAAACAGAAAGTCCTGCAGGACGACTACTACTGTTGAACTGTGGCTTTGCATTTCCTACATTTATTTTGCGTGCATGTTGCATTCATTGTTTCAGTACTGAATCAAGAGCAAAATCCCTGCAGATTGGCTTATAGAGCAACAAAAATGAAGAAAAAAAATCCCCTTCTAAAGCTTTAAAAAAAAACCAAACCCTGAAGTTACAAAAAAATCTTTTCCATATTTAAATATAAAATATACTACAGAAGTATGTCTCCTGAGTATGAATAAGGTGTATATGAATAAAGGCCTGTAAGTAACACAGGAGACGGGTATCAGCTGGAGGACCCAGCTGCTCTGAGCAAGCACAGAGCGATGCTACCACCTTCCGGAGAAACAGCAGCAGCTACTGCTCTGCTTAAACACGACTCCCTGTTTGTATTACATAGAAAGGACAAGAAGATACACTTAACATAACAGAAGATATCGTTAAAACTTCAATGCAAGAAAATATGCTCCGATTGTATTGTATTAGCAGACAAAATTATTTTGTCTGTCTCATTTCAGTGAGCTCAAAGAGGTTCTTCATTTACCACGCATTCTCAATTAATTTGTCACACTAAGTTACAAGGAAACTGCATTTACAGGTTAATTCTGAAGGAGTCCCTACTTGGGAGTTTACATGATTCACCAAAACGTGTATGCCCATTTTTAGATGCTTATGATTTTGTGCAGCGGTGAGGCTACGACATTAAGTTGCTCACCGTAGTAGATCACTGCCGTTCTGCAGACATACTGTAACTTAGCAGCCTAATGCAGCACCGTGGAATTTCAAAACATCTGTTGCTAAGCATTCTGCAGAGACACAAATGAGTTAGTTGTCAAAGTAGTTATCTTTTACTGCTCTGGAAGAAAGTGGACAAACTGGAAAGGAACCTGGTACAAGTATTTCCATGTCATGAAGAAGTAACAATGAAAGAGGCATATTCCTGCAATATTTTTTCCTGTTTGCGGTATTGCTGTCTCTTTACAATATATTTGTTCTGCGGAACAGAAGCCAGCATAAAAAAAAGAAATACTATGACTTTAACAAAAATATTTTCTAACTTCCTGATAGAGTATAAAACCAAAAGAACAAAGGATGAATTTTAAATTCTCTAAGCTACCATGACTGCTTTATAAAGAACATTCAACTTCCAGTTATGTACTGCAAAAAGCTTAATAGCAAACCCGTAGCAAGCTTTGATTACATTGAACTATATTTCTCTATTTGGTAAATAAAAAAAGTTAAATATTCCCCCCTTAGATAGAAGCTATTCTCCCCAAAACAGCTGTGTTCAGGACATGACTGTCATTGAGCAAGCTATTCATACACATCAATAGAGGAATATAACCTTCAACACATCTGATAGATGGCATAATTTGAATTCGATCTAAACTTCCAACAAGCAAATCCAATTCTTCTGTTCCAAAGTTTAGGGTTTGCGTGTAGATTCTGAATGACTTGCGGATCACAGAAGTGAGGTTTTGCACCTTTTTTTTTTTGGTCTATTTTTATCCCTCATACTTTTTAAGTGGCATTTTAGGCCACTTACAAGTATTTTTTCCCAGGCAAAAAAATAGAGAAACGACACTGAAAAGCAGTGTTACACATTTCTCCCAGATAAACTGGCACAAAGAAAAAAGGAAGTACAAAAATACTTTTAAATGCTATACCAGGAAGAGTAGTCCTAAAAATTTTAAAGTTAAGAAAAACAACACTGGACTGTATCTTCACGTTGATCATTTCTAGTCATTTTTCCCCCTATGCATTTATTCTGCTTTTCTTCCCATTTCTTAAACTCCATTGCCTACTTACTTTCCTCCATCTTTATCATCTTCCAACAGCTTATGTCTAACTTACTTCCCCTTGTTCCTTCTTTCTCTCTTGCATCTCCTTATCTCCATCACATTCGAGCACCCCCAAAAGCCTACTGGCCTCTGTCCAAAAATACTTAGTTACAGATTTCCAAAAGAACATAAGTCTATTCTTATGAACACCCTGTCTGAACAGATTCTCAGCAGGACACAAAGTATTTAGGAGAACAAATTCTTTAATCTGTTGGTATTTGGCACATCACATATTCATGACATACAGAACAGTCTAGTATGTGAATCACCATAAAGAAAAACTAAAACTAAAAATAAAAATGTATAGCAGGAGCTAGGAACGAGCAGGAAGCACTTCTCAGGGGGGACAGTGAACCAGTCAATATCTGACATGCAAATGCAAGGCTAACAAAGCATTTGTTTAGTCAAATTTCAAAAGTCACATACTAGAAAATACTTACCAAGATAATAATTAAATCATCATGAGAGGAGTGCCAAAGGAATCCGGGTTACCTATACTAATCATGAACCAGGGGGAAAAAACTGTTTAAAGTTTGGTCTCAGATCTAAAGGGATAAGCTTTTGAGTTTTGTTTTTAACCAGTTTGACAGGTTATCTTTCTAGAGAGTTACTATGGAAAAATAAATTTTGTTAATAAAATTCTTGGAACAGGGCCAAGTATACATATCATGAAGAAGGATTATTAAACAAGAAGTAGCAAGAGTTTTGAAAAAGGCTGTTTGTCATGTTTGAAACATCCAAAAAGTTTTAGATAATAAAAGAAATACAGACATTTTACAACAGAAGCCTAGAAGATTTCAAAACAATAACCTAAAGAGACTGAAAGATTTGGCCTCTCTAAATTCCTTCAAAAAAAAATTTAGGAAGTAGAAAATCTTGTAAGTAGGAAAAGCATGTAGGAACAGGAAAGTAGTAAATTGAAATTGGAAATAGGAAGGTGACTTCTAGGTGTCCTAGGAGGCAGGATCTAGAACAGCAAGAGAAACTGTACCAAAACATACGCATTTACATTAAGCAGGAAGATAAGTTTTGTTAACACAACATCAATTTCTATGACAGAAGAGATCTAGACTTGTTACCCAGCAAGTCTTTCCCTATAAGCTCACTTACTTCAATTGGGGAGATGTTACAATGCCAAGTTAGAACCTCAGCCTCTTAAGCACTTACAAATATTTGGAGAAGTGAGGTTTTTTTCCAGACAGCTTACAGTTTTAAGAGGTAAGTGTTGCTCATTTTTAAGTAGAAGTCACATTTGGAATGAAGGCTACTCATGAGATGTGAATCACTGTCTTATCTCAAGACCACAGCACCTCTTTAAAGGGTTTAACACTTAAAGATAAGAAAGAACTATCCTTGGGATAGACAATATATTCCATAAGCTAGAAGAGTAGCCCATTACTCTAATTTCTGCATGTTTGTCACTGTGCTCTTGAAATGGGATAATTACATCCAGTATGTACTATGTTTTCTCCTTTTAACCGAGATTAACATCTGCCTTCTCATGCAAGAAGTTCTTTGCCTTTTCAGTTTTCTGTCACAAAACTTTAGGTAAATGAAAAGCATGTGCCAGAAAGGGCAGAGGTAAGCATTGCTTAATCTAAAGACATAGTTAAAATTCAGTTTAACAAAGAAAGATAAAGTTGTTATACAGTGGAGTCAGAACCTTGGTTTAGTTCTACAATTAAGTAATTTGAGATCAGTTTTAAGTATCCTCAGCAACAGTGCTCAACTTCACCACCAACATAATTTTGAAATATTTAAAATTCAGTGCAAAACACATGTAGAACCATGGGAATGACTATGTTTAATTAAATCAGCATGAAACGTGTAGAAATTCCAATTTGGTCACACATTTAGCTTCACTAAGAATTAAATGCACACTTATAATTTTCTAATAAAGAAATTCAAGATGTTACTGCATTTTTAAAGTATTATTTGTTAGAAAGTAGATTCATTATAAGTCATTGACTGAACTTTAATTCCACAGCAGGGAACATGTTCAAAGATTCAGTATTGCATTCAGAAATAATAATAGATTTGCAAGAAATCCAATAAGATGAAATGCTCTGTTGAATCCTGAAATACGAAGATGATGAAGCAACCACCACACACACTTATTCATAATTGTTATATTACATTTCCACTTTAATTATTAAAACAATTAGTATGAAATTTAAGTAATATTTGGCACAAACTAATGACGTTGCTAGTGTCATGAAAGAATACGTTCTCCTTCAGTCTTGATTCATCAAATTTCAAATAACCATCTGAACTTCAATAGTTTTCAGGCTGCATTCAATTCTAAAACTGTTCAATACAAAATTAGATAGCTGTCATTTTTAAGAAAAGCTTTTATTCTTTCTATTCTTCCATAGCATCCTCATTCATAAGCTAAACTGAGGAAGAAAGTCATGGGTAAAGGGAAAATTTCCATGACAAATTGAAGACTTAAGAATCAGAGCACCATTTTGTTACTAGAGCAGAATTAGGGACAAAAAAAAAGAAATCTAACATCTTAGTTTACAAGCAGGTATGAGAATGAAATCTACACTCCTAGAAGTCAGAGGTGTATGGACTTCATGCTTGTGGAGCCAAGATTTTATGCAGGATTAATATTCTGGTTGTAATTACCATGACAAATTGAAGACTTAAGAATCAGAGCACCATTTTGTTACTAGAGCAGAATTAGGGACAAAAAAAAAGAAATCTAACATCTTAGTTTACAAGCAGGTATGAGAATGAAATCTACACTCCTAGAAGTCAGAGGTGTATGGACTTCATGCTTGTGGAGCCAAGATTTTATGCAGGATTAATATTCTGGTTGTAATTACACATAGTTCTGAGCCACCTGGTTTCTATTTTGTTGTAGAAAAAGGAACAAATTTGACAGCAATAAAACTGATGCAGATGAAACCAAAATATGTAGGCTAGAGCACTCCTTCCCACACCTCAATCACTTAAAAATTGGGCATTTCCACGTATTTTACTGATAGTTCATAAAAATAAACTAAAATAGGAAGGATCGAGGAAAAGTCTCAGGAAGGGACAAAACTCCTGAAACTTGATTATTTTAAACATTGTTCCTCACAGTTTCAGTACTGCTCATCTAGTCTTAATGTCTCACATTTATCTGGAAAAAGTTTCAAGCAACAATTTCATCTTTGAGCTGCAAGCTGAAACAAAATAGACAGCTTTAATGAGAAGATTTGAGCTAAAACTTTCCTAGCAGGTGCTTACAAAAAAGTTGTTCTAGAGTTTTCTTATATCATTTTTGGCTCTAAATCATGAAAGCATGACATAAACACACTCAGATTTCATTGATTTCATTTTAAAAACAGCAAAGGCTGTAGCACTTGAAGTATTTTCTCATTTTAATCAGCTTTCTAATTCAGTAAAAACAAATAAGTTTTGAAGATGGGTTTCTTTAACACAGATAATTGGATTTTTAAGGTTTGGTTATTTTAACAATGCTTTTAATTTACTTCTGAATGAAACAACTATTTCTCCCAACGCGCCTTTTAAATTTCTAACCAGGATAATAGACTAAAACAAAAAAATATTCACTAATCAGTAGTATTAATTACATGAACATTAAAAACA
>NW_008794447.1:2289498-2294122 GCF_000699145.1 Aptenodytes forsteri
GGTACATGAAAACACTGTCAATATTATATCCTAATATATAAAAATCTAACACAGAATTTAAAAGAATATAGTGGGGTTGCTTTTTAAAAGGATTTTGTAATAACAGCAGAGCAAACAAAAAGTAGAGTGCAAATGAAATAGTCTAATTGAGGCTGTGATCTTTTTAAACTGGCACTTTCATTAGTCACTGTCATTCTAGGATTTTTTCCTCAGATTATTAACGGATAGTTTAACTGTTACCTTTCTTTTCTTTCGTTTTACAGACACAGAATTATGCTTCAATAAGCCTAACGACTGAAGGTTTCATTTTGGATGTGGGGTCCTTTTGGTTTTGTTTTGTGTTAGCTTGGGGGGGAGTGGGTGTGTGTGTTTCATTATTATTTCTTAAAAATATCAAGACATTGAAAACAGATCCAGAAAATCTCATAAAAGTTGAAGGACAGGTTAACATTATTTCTATTCAGCTTTTCAATGATCTTGAGCTACATAAGTCGCAAAAAATATTTAACATAAGAACTCTATCATTAGACACATACATTCCAAATAAATAGATGTCCCTTAATAAGAGGAGAAATCCAATAAAGGATGTTGCTATTTAATACTTCAGAAGATAATGAAATTCAGTTGCCCTTAGGTCTAGTGAAGGCATGTTAAGAAAGTATATCCATACTTGTCAGAAATTGCTATTCAACAATACTGGCCATACTAGAGCTTATAAAAAGTGGCATTTATCTGAGTTTATATATATAGTTTACTTCCCTCCAAAAGTGACTCCAGTTACGCCTCCTAAACTTTTTGAAAGGGAGTACATTTGTGTAAACCAAAATACTTCCAACTGAAAAGACATTCCCTATTAAGTTACACTTGAATTTTCATAGGGTTTTCCCCCTGAAAGTTTGCATTGTAAATGGCTATGCTATCCACACCCACTACCTACCTAGCTTAAGACAAATGTTTACTTCTGAGATGATTTGACCCTTCCTTTTAAAAATTATGTTTAGAGGGGGAAAAAAAAGAACTAAACAGATCTAAAGAAGAGGAATTTCAAATCCTCTTTGCTTCACACAATTTCAGCCCCGTGCCTCTTGACAATCTAAGCAAATTTTCCAACTATAATGAGACCAAAACTGACTTTATCTCTGTCTCTCGTTCTGTGGAAGTAGTAAAGTATCAGTAGTACAGTATCTACCTTTAAGCATGATATTAGTCTCATTAAAGTGAGCTGATGCTCTCTCCCTTAATATTGAGAACGTGTTTCAGTGTTTTGTTAAAGGAATGGACTTTTGACTAGTTTAGAGCCTCATCCCCACCACCATGCAAGGGAAATGCCCTAGTCCCACTCAAGTCAATGTAGATGTTACCATCAACTTCAGCAGAGTTGGAATGTCACCCTAGGGCGACTTAGCCTTTATGCTAAGTTTTTCAAAGCTGCTTAAGGGATTTAAAATTAATGGAAATTGGGCATTTAGAATGCTTAGGCATTTCAGATCTATGTCTAAGCAATTAAGTTAAGGAAAGAAGAAAAATATCAAAGTAAAATTATTCTCAGAAATTTCATAGCAACTTTTAGGCAAAAAAGCAGGGAATGGTATGAGTTACATACAAGTACAAAACAAAGGATCACTTCTGATACATGTTAAACCACAATAGACACAAATGCATTTTATTAGATAATTCTTCTACCCTTACTACTTAGTATCTAGTCATTAAAGTGTAATATCGGAACCCTGCATTTTCTACCTAAGAAGGTCTGTGGTTGACCTGACTGGAAACAGTAATCCACTGGAAAATAGCACAGTCAGAGAATACTTCTAGGAAGCAGATTTACTTAGAACTGGCTCAGTGGTAGTGGAATCACACAGGGCCTTTTTTGGCATGTGTATTGTGATATTGTGAGCACTTATGTTATGGAAAGAAAAAGTGTTTTGTAAGCTGGTTTTAGTTTCAGATAGTTGAGCACAGTACTGGAAGTTATGTGAAGACATGAAGATAAATGCTGCAGCCATACAACATCTCTTCAATATCTAAAGAATGAAGGAAGTGAGGGAAAGGAAAACCCTTTCCTTCCATTTACCTAGTGGTAACTCATTGCTGGAAAAGAAATAACAAGGACTATTAGACAAATAGTGAAGAACTAGAGTTTCAGGCCTTCATGTAGGTCTAAACCCATATATTATCTCAACTTCAAACATGAAGGGATGTCCAACATATCAAGAAAGAATATTTTAAAGAATGATGAAGAGAAGCTTGAACCCAAAACTTACAACAAAAACTTGACAGAGTTGAAATGATCCATTCACCCCTCATTAAAAGGTTTAATGGTAAACATGGAGTTCTACATTGAAAGATTTAAAAAAAAAAAAAGGACAAATATAGTTCTCTAACCCAGCCAAACAATTAATGTATCTGGAAGTTTCAAGAAGAAGTGGAAAAGCTTGAATTTATAAGTGTGTTGATATATGATTTACATCAGCTTCAAAAGGCATGTATTTCCCATGTTAAAAGTTGCCTTGATTGAGATAGTTTGAAGGAAATAAGGAACACCTCATGTCTGACTTTATTCCACTGAAAATAATCCTCACAAAATCTGGAATTTAAAAACCCTACAGAAGACTTGTCTATATATTTTAATATATTATTCTTTATTCAATTGAAAACTAATTTTTCTCTATTGATTTCTGCATTTCAGACAGGAAAGTATGCATACTTAAACTATAATTGTTTTTACATGAGTAGTTACGGATAGCACAAACATCTAAAAACCATCTCAGTAGTTTGCTTAAGTTTGATCCAATTCTTCTCTGTTCAATGAATAAGTCCCAAAATTTATTTGGGAAGCCATAAATTATATAAAAGCCTAGAATAGTTGTTGGTTTTAGGGTTTTTGTTTTGTTTTTTTCCTTAAGTCTAATCCATCACAGAAAAACCTTGACAGCAAAACCTGCAGTTGTCAATGTCCACATACAATTTTGATTCATTTGATTTGTTACAATATCTTAAGCTGAGATCTCTCATCACTGTATCAGAATACAAGTTAAATGATAAAAAAACAAAAAAGTCTGAATTAGTACACATAACCTCTGAAAAAGAGCGCTTCATTTAAAAAGTTATGAATGAAACAATTAACTTTAACTACAATCTATGCTAAAGTACAAGGATCTGTCCAAGTGGCAGTAACATATGTGTAATATGTTACACGACCACATTGATTTATTGACTTCTATATGCTTAAGTCTTAAATTTCCAACTAGCGAAATGTTCTCATATAGGACACTTAGGAAACTGAAGTCCAGTCTTACTGAAAATAAAGATCAACAGGAACAATCTCTCGACAGAACATTCAAATAATCTTTTTCCCCCGGATTTAAGTTTTAATGAAAACATTCAGACTCTCTCTCCACCTTCCCATTGTTTTGAAGTTCAGCAAGACTTAATCTTAGCAACAATCAGAACAGCAAAAGAATCTCAGGTTACTTTACCAATAAGATCTGATAGCTATAATCATGTTGAGGCACTTGAGACAGTAACAGAAGTTGCCAACTTGTTCCCCTCTTTTAGACATATATCCTTCCTGTATGCGCAGTTACTAATAAGTCACATCTGTAAAATGCTCTCAAGTCTGTAACCCAAAATTATCCGACTGCTCTGTTCAATGGACAATACTTTCCAGGACATCAGATACCTGATATTCTTGACAAAAGAGATGAACTGTTGAAAAACCAGTCACTTCATTGGTACACAGACCTCGGAGAAAAAGTGGTATTAAGACACTTTCAGTGTCTGTGTCACTGTCTCTGTCAAAGACATGAGGATCTACGGTGCCAGGGGTACGTTCTGCCCCTCTTCAACCACAAGGGCAAAACTGCAGTTGAAATTAAGAAAGGCTTAAAGACAAAGGAGAGAAACAGCTGTGGTGACTGGAATTTAGCCAGAGCAGCTAGAGCATCTCAAGCCTTTAAAGACCTGACTACAAAACACAGAATTCAACATTTCGTTAACAGGAGATGCATCTTAATTGAACATTGGACCTCTGCCATCATATTTATGTCAAAAGCTGAATTAGACACCAGACTTATGAAGGAATAATCGTAAGATGAAATGAGAAAATGCACCTTAGCAGTAGTAATTAATTCAGGTAGTGCAGAACAAGGCAGAACACTGGCTGACTAACAAGGAACGGGTGCACATTTTGCCACCTGTAGCAGTAAGTGCTAGATCTTATTATAAAAATAAAACAGTACTATGTGGATATTTTTCAGCAGGAAAAAAGAAAATACCAACCCAAAAGCTAGTAATTTGGCACAGTTCTGTCTTATTGGCACTTTCCAGTCACAAAAGACCAGCAACAGAAAATCAGGTTATTCCAGGTCAGCACTGAAATATAGTAGAGCAATCTGCAAAACCTTGCTACTAATTTCTTGCTTTTTTTGACCAATAAATTTAGTTATTTATCAAAAAGCTACAAAAAGCACACCTATCTTCTAAATTTCAAAAAACATTATCTTTACTTTTATATAACTGTTGTGGTTTAATCTCAGTCAGCAACTAAGCACCACACAGCCGCTCACTCACTCCCCCCCACCCAGTGGGATGGGGGAGAGAATTGGAAGAGCACAAGTGAGAA
>NW_008794447.1:2294311-2327632 GCF_000699145.1 Aptenodytes forsteri
GCATGACATCACATGGTATGGAATGTCCCTTGGGCCAGTTGGGGTCAGCTGTCCTGGCTGTGCCCCCTCCCAGCTTCTTGTGCACCTCCAGCCTTCTCAGTTGGTGGAGCATGGGAAGCTGAGAAGTCCTTGACTAGTGTAAGCACTGCTTAGCAACAACTAAAACATCCGTGTGTTATCAACATCATTCTCACCCTAAATCCAAAACACAGCACTGTACCAGCTACTAGGATGGAAATTAACTCTATCCCTGCCGAAACCAGGATAACCTTTTAAGTCAAAACTAGAACATACTTAGAACTGAAACATACTTCATAGCTCTCCATATTGAAGTTTCACTCTTTCTCCCTTCTTGTATAAGCTCTTTAGAACAGTGACTAGTAGGTTTTTTAATTCTGTGTCTCTATTACAACAGAAATCCCAGCTTTTTCACGATTCAACTCAGATGTTCTACCTACTTGTTTCCAAAACAACCCCTCAACTTCTTGACTTGAACTAAAGCAAGAAACCCAAGAAATTTGTGGGCTATACTGACTGAAACTCCAAAAGGTGTAAAGTTAAATATGGGGGTAAAGGGAAGACACCAAAGACACTTTTGCAACTTTTTCCAAATACTTTGACCACTTGGATTACAAAAAAAAATTTGGCTTCATGAGAGTTATCTGGCCCTTGTTTTTTGGCAACTTGCCCTGTGGGATTCCATCCCAGTTCAGAAGTAGAAACAAACCAGAAACAAAAAGAGGAAACAACTTTATTATTATTAGGGAAAAGTGTTTGAAAACAATTAAAAGAATTCCTAGAATTTCCACAGAAAGCTAGAAGTCTTAACCAATTTACATAATAGTTGTTATGCATAACATCCTTTCAAGATTTTATAGTTTTGACAGCCAAGCAGCCAGATAGTAAACAGTGAGCAAGTACAAGAGAAGTGATCTTGAAATAGACATGAGGAATGGCAGATCACCACAACTAGCAGTAAGAATTGGTCCTGTAAAAAAATATATAATTTTACTCTCATTCTCAGAGCCAGATAAATTCAAAGAGTGAACTCTTGCTGTATTCCTAGGTGTACCAGTCAAACACAAGGACGATGCATTCCCAAATGGGCAGTTTAAAGATGTTCAGTGGTTGATGTTACTAGTTTGTTATTCTGAAAATGAGATATATTACTCCTTCATCCTTGGAACCTAGACAGCACATTTTGTGCCTACTACATAGAAGTAGCTTAGAGGAATTTTGCTAGGAAAAAAGTCAAGCATGTTATCTGTGTTAGTTCCTCTTCTTTCTAGAGATGTATTCTTTTCACAGTTGCCCCCTACCTATTCAAGAGTTTTATTCAATCTTAATTATGCATATACTTTTTTTTTTTTACACCACCCCCACCACCCCCCCCCCACCCCTCCTCACAGTTCTCAGGATACTTCTCATAGATTGAGATACCATAATTTGTCCATTATGGCATGCTCTCAGAGCTCTACATCTAGTGCTAGAACTGTCATTCCATCTATATAAGAAAATATGGCCCTTAGTCCACATTCAGAGGGTACTGTACCAAACTATACTTGTCTCATGAAAAAGTGGAAGAAAAAAGGAACACAACAAACATTTCAGAGAAACAGACAAAATTAGAATAAGCTATTTAGAATTCCTGGCATCATCTTCAAGCACAGTCAGCAATAAGCCTTTAGAAGGGCACATCAGAATTAAAATGAACAATTTAAACTGATTTTGCTAGTGGCCAGTGCTCTTAACCATTCATATTGAATGGCTGAAATAGCAGCTGCAGTAGCAGCAGCAGGGTTGTGATCAAAATTAATAATGATGCGCATATATTAATTTCTTTTCTTAGACATTGGAGTCAGTTACAATTGTTAGTTGCAGTGAAACACTAGCATAGCCACACATTTACATACATGCACAGTTAGTTATCATGTGTATATGCTTGTGCAGTCATTTGATTGACCTACAGAAGTGTATTGACTATATGAACATCGAGTTAGAAAACTAATCATTCCTTGTATATAAGTATGCACATTAGTTGTATAAGATACTGTAAAACTACATTACAGCAAACCGCAGTGATCTTAACAACATCCAGACATAAAAAGGATCCCAAGATGCATGAAAAAGAAAAACGTAAAGAGCAAATAAATGACAAAATGTGTCCTGAACAGCCCACCATCTAGACTGATAACATTGAAAATCCAAATTTGTGACCATTATTAAGTGTCATAGTGAGAACAAAGAACAACAAGGTTATCTCAAACATCATTGCCTTCTTCCATTTTCTAAGAAGCTGATTGAGCTAGACACAGGACATTTAAGATGAAAGAAAAGAAGATCATAAATGAACATGTCTTTCATAAAGACAATTTAGTATTTTATAGAAGTGTATATTCATACATTATTATTCCTCTAAATAGGGGTGCAATAAAAGGTATATAGAAAAACAGAACATTCAAGGGGTAGAAGCTAACAAATTGTGAGTCTCGATCAAGGTCTAGGACTAAAATTCAACAGAAAAAACACAACCTCCTAATAATATACACTATAAGAGTGTGTGATCTTAAAAAATAATACTCATTCAGTGAAGAACTTTACTGCAATGCATTCAGGATTATAAGAAAGCCCGAATTTAGTACTCCTACATATCAAATGTATTCCCCTTCTCCAAATATACTTCCTGTCATATACTTCAGTCCTTATTCTAAGGTATAATTATGTTTAATTAGCAGCCCTTTAAAGTTCTGTTGCTTATTTAACTTGCAAACTCTACATACACCTCCAAATCAGATTTTGAGAGGCAGCATTTCTAGCATGCTTGAGCAAGTGCTAGGTACATCCATTAATATTTGTACACATAAACATGGATCTTGCTCATAGGTTGTGTAGCATTTGCCAAGATTCCTATGGTAATATGTAAGCCTCGTAACACTACAGATGTGATCTAAGCCATAGTTGTTTCGGGTACTATTCCAGATTTCTTAAAGAGAAAAAAAAAAGTACTCTTTGTTGCCTGCTCTTGTCACAGAAAGCTACTGTGTCAGCTAACTTAAATACATACATATACCATACACTTTCAAAGTAGAGATAACATAAGCCAAGCACTTGCTAATTGTCAGGGTGAAAAGTGTATTCTTTGCATTGCTTTAAGTTATAACTTCAAAAAAAGTTCACACCATGGAAATATAGTCCCAAAACAAGCCTGTTACAGATTTATCACCTTCCCAGGTTTACTAATGCATTTAAGGCCTGTACTGAGTAACATCAATGGAAATTGGAATGGAGAAAGACTGAGCATTTCACATGCAGATGCTCAGTAACTTGCAGGAATTCAGTCTCAGCCCTATGGAAATATTCTTCTAGTATCATGTAATCCTACCTATTCACATAGTGAAACAAGTCTGATACACAAAGAATATATCCAGATTTTCCATTTACCTTTACAGTAAAGTGATGAGAATCAAAAATATTTTTTCTTTTGAAATAAAATTTCATGATCCCACCCCACCACCACCAAATCCCATCAGAAGCATGAACCAGGGAACAGTTCAGATGTATATTTCAGATCTACTCAACACCTGCTGAGTCAGGACAAAGATTAAGCATCCTTCCTATAACTGTTCCATAGATTGCATATTTCATACAGTTTGAAAGCTGCAGCAAATTGAAGAAAGCACAACAGTGCCTAGAACCCAAGAAAATTTATTATAAAGTTATAGTTTTTGTTTATCACGTTCATCATTTCTAAAAATTTCCTATAAAACAAAATAACCTCGCCTAAAATTGCTGAAAACAAAATAATTTGCTTGGACAAGCCACTTGCAAAAACGAAACCAGACACTGCAGGCAGTCTAGAGCTTACATTCATCTGCCAACAAATTATACCAAAGCACAACATTTTCTAACCTGAAACAATGCTTTAAACAAAGAATTACTGCAATCTTTACTTACACCAGTGATTTGATGATGCAACAGTTTATAAGTATCCTGCAGAAATCTGTCCATACAGCATCAATGAAAAAACATATAAGAAACAGGAGGAAAGCTACCACTAGACACACAATTCTTCCAAATGAAGCATGGATCTAGTCCTCCCAGAATTTTGAAGCTATTTAGGAATTAAGTACTATGGAAACATTTAATCTTCTTTTCATCAAATGAATTACTCCATAGTGAAATGGAAATATTTTGCTTGGGTTTTTACTGATATCTATGCTATTACAATTTTTTTAAAAATCCAATTTCTGACCAAATAAGCATCAAGAGTTTCCCAATACAAACCTAGATTAAATCAATGTACAAAGTAGCATCAACTACTTCTGTAGGGTGACACACAGAACAAAACCAGAGGGTAAGGGAAAAGGTCCACGTATGTCCTTTAGCAGCACACATTCATGGTCACTAAGTGTAAATTGGAACTCTTACACTTTACAGTTTCACGTGAAGAAATCCTTCGAGTGACCTCTTATGAAGCCCTTCCTGCATTATAACTATTTAAGCAAAAATTTTATATTGGTCTAGTCACCGACTAATAAAAATACTGACCAAAACAGGACAAACAGCCAATGTTCTGTATCTGAATTGTGTTTTTGAGATGGTGGAAGCAAGACAAGTGAGGAACTAAGTGACTATTGGTCAAGTAGCGTTGACTTCTCGTGTTACAGATCTTGCATAAAGTTTACAGTCATTTGATTATGAGAAGTGAAAGTTATTTATATTTCAAGAGAAATTACTGTACACCTGTCTCACTGATACAAGGTCCCAAATACAATCAGTATATTCCAGCAGTCCAATGGGGGAAAAAATAAAAATCAATCTATGCTGTGCTACACACTTCAAATATAACAAGAACTGAATAAGAAGGCCCAAAAACGTGTCACAACCCTACTTAGTTTCTATATTTATAGTTTCTTACTACAGAAGTAGACTTATTTCAGAAGTATTCAGCTTGGCAGTCCAGAAGAATGCAGAAAGGACCTACTTTTAAAAGTATTTGTAGAGATACCATATTTCTCCAAAAAGAAACTCTGCAGGATCTCATAACAAATATTCAATATCTACAAGCTAAGCAAAACAACAACAAGACTGGGCAATCCTAGAACTGCTTTGTTAAAAAAAATTTCCTCTTTCTTGTAAAACAAAGAGAATATAGCGTATGTCAGTTGTGGCTAGTTGGAAAGTAAAGCCACTTAAGTGTAGGATTGCAGACCAGTTCTTCATAAACCTTAGTATCAACCAAAACTAGTTTTTCTTACAAAAGGCAAGGTTTAAGTTTTAATTTTCTCTTCCTTCTCCACATCTGAAGTTTAATGCAAGTAAAAACACAGGGTTTTTTGACAGACAATATTGACAATGAGTCTGGATGAGCAACTGTTTTGCCTGGCCTTCAGAACTTTGTAATTATCTAACAGCATGCAAAGTAATAACCAACATTGGTTTAGACCTAAATCCAAGTTTACCAGCAATTCCAAAAGATATATGAATTTCAGCTCATGGTGCGATTAATTTAAGGATCAGTAGGTGATACATACAATTTATTACTTTCTATACTAGTAGGTTTGCACATTGGAAATGGACATAAACAAAAAAATCAGGTAGGATTAAAATATTTGTTCTCCATATATTTTAGAAAAAAGACCTTTTTCACACCCACCATGTGAAGATACGGTTCATTTGAAGTGTTGGAAATAGTAATAAGCAGGTTGGCTTTATTCAGTGCTTTAAAGTGTCCACAAATTTATTTCTCCGTGATTCCTCCCCTGGAAATAAGTCTACATTTTATCATATATCATGACCTGATGCGACTCCATTGGGTGATGACAACCCCTGTTAAACTTACTTTATATTCTCTCCAAGAGTGAGCTCAAAGCAAGGCACACTGAAGTGGATTCATAGACGTGCTGATGCGGAACATATTATTCATAGACCTGAGTATTCAAGGGAGGGGGAAGGGGTCACCAGCTCCACAACAGGACGCTGAGCAGAACACTTGATTGCTTTTTCACGAATAAAAAAAGCTAGCTTTAAGCAACTAGATGATTTTCACAGAGATACTTAGATCTGCTTACAACAGATTACCCAAACAAAAAGCTGCAGAACACTAGTGACCAAAGTGGAAAACACCAAGTATCATCTGAAGAATAGTATTTATTTTACACAAAACTAAAAAGATAACTATCTTTCAAGCCATTATTCAAGTATTAGAAAATTCTTAATTTTTCATTTTACCACATTCTTGTGTTACTTTCCACAGAAAGCACTGAATACATTTAACGCGTGTTCTATAACAAATGTACAAGCTTTTTGCAACAAAAATTACAAATCCTTATGAAATAGCATCATAATTTTAGAACAGCTTTATAGAGAAGACTGATTTTATGATTTTATTACCTCTATGCTCTTGAAGGACACTCAAGTTTCACACAAATTCTGTTAAGAAGCAGAATGTGCTGTTTTAATTCATTTTTGGAAAAAGGAAGATTCAGCCTCTTAACAGTAGGGTCAAGGATAGCAAACATATGGACAACTGCTGAGTTTAGTTTCATCCAAAAAGTCAACACAATTTCCATATAAGGTCAACAGGCAAATATAAAAATTAAACCTAATTCTTCCCAGCTTTAAAAACGAATGCTAGAAGTAAAGTTGCATTGTTTTGTGTTTGCTTGGGTTTTTTCCTGGCTGGGTGGTTTTGGTCAGACAAGTGTCTTCATGATGACAGTTCAAAAGAACAGTTTACAAGGCATTTAAAAGTTAGTTGAAATATGTACAACTTTGTAATACTGAAGAGCGTTCAGTTTGAATATAGTAGAAATCTGTGTCAACAAGTACTTTTGAGTTATATCTAGTCTTGTTTGTGTACGCCTACAATGAGATCATTCTTTCATATCATTAACATGTATAATGCCCAACCAAGAAAACAGTACCATGAAGAATAGCTGTTAAAGGAAAAGCACAATGCGTTCTTATAGCCCATACTAGCACAATGCAAACAAGGGAGCCAAACCCACACCAACTGGCTGGTTAGCAGGTTAGCACAGTGCATATAAGTAGATAGATATTCTAAAGTGTTTGTCCTCACTCAAAATCACTTGTGCTGTGGCCCAAACATAGTTAGAAGAGAGCAGAGATAAGGCTTTATAGCAAAGTTTGGAGCTTTCCTTAAATTATTTTTCTTCCATTGTGCACATTTAAGTAGTGGGGACACAACCAGAAAGTAATAATAAACAAACACATTTCTTTCATGGATGCCTTTTGAAACAGTTTAAGATTTTCATATGCTAGAAATCTAGGAAAAAAATATAAAGTACATCCAGGGACTCCGTGACCCAGTAATTCCTTTTAGTAAAAGTATTACCTACAGGGTGCTATTGTTGAGAAGAGCTACAAAGTTTCTGTAAAATGTGCTTCTAATCACATACTATAAAGAATTAACAACAAATATGTTTGAATGTACTGGACATAGTGGAGGAAGCTTATTTTTTAATCTTGATATTAAAACTGTAGGGAAATGTTTATGTTTTTAATAACCATATAATAAATTACTGAAATAGATTCATATAACTTCATCTATTTCATCAGAGACATAACTTTCTATTTAGTCATAGAATAGCTTTCGATTTGTTATTTTGCTGATTAAGTACCTACAGTGATGCATTATTTAAGATATTAAAAGTCATTCTTATATTCAGGAAGTAGAAACCAATGTGTTTTTCTCACTTTTGTAACAGCATAATGAGTACTCAGGAAAATAATTCCGTATTTTGTAATCTAATTTATATCGCACATAGTATGAGAAAGCAAATACCAAGTTGTAGCACCAATAATCACTCTGTCTCATGGAGCTACTGGCTGACAATCTCTGAGCACCTTGTGCATAGCAGAAGAAAAAGCTGAGCTGGTTCTTTATTGTGCACCGAGCAAACTTTATGGCTCAACAAGCTAATTTACCCAAGAATGGCAAACTAATTCCATTCTGCAGTCAATCAAAAAAAGCAATGTTGCCACCAACTTCAGCAAAGCAAAAGTTCAGTTTATTACAATCCCTTCCTGACTATTCTGGGAACTATTCCACAGAGGTTGCTTAATCATGCTAAAAACTGTGAATACTTCAGAAACCCAAGATTTCTGGACAGCACAAGTAACACCATATCTTTGAAACAATGACATGGTGTTTACCACCACACCTCATTAGCCAGGTAGATAATTAAGAGTACTGAGGCTAGCAAGTCAAGTCAGAAATGACCTACCAATAAAGTTAAAGCTTTGTGGAAACACAACATTGGCCTAGCATAGGATGGATGTTCAGCTCAAGACCAGAGACTAGAATAGCAAGTGTTTCTTGATGAGGACTGACAAACAGATACTTCTGTAACAGCACTTACCTAGGGTGAGGGAAACTCACTTTGAGTTTCTGGCTTTTTCTAATAGGAAGTGCCAGAAACTCACTGGAAGCTGTGGGGGGTTTTTTGTTTGTTTTTATTATTCACAAGGGTAAATAAAGCTTTCAAAAACATTCTTGTGGTGGGGAAAGGACAAAACACACTGAATGTTTTGTTGGAAAAGCACTATTCATCTACTGCTATTCCCAAAACCATAAACCCCGCAATATGGATAAATCAGAGTTAAGACTTTGGACTTTAGACTGATTATTCATCAAAATGTCTCAGAGAAAAATAAGAGATCTCAACAGTAACAAAGATAGCTGAAGAGAATTGCTGATTAGAGAGTAGAGGGAGAAAGCCAGGGTGGGGGGCAAGGGAAGAAAATGTGTGAATAGGAATCCACTCTCTCTACAATGCCCTATTTGTTTGGGATAAATCTGACAGCACTTTGGTGATTAAGTGTTTTCTGAATTTTCCTGAAGAAAAAAAATATGCTAGACAGATCTTAGAATTACACTTGTGCTATCAAAATCTAACTAACCACCACAAGTAAAGCTCATTTTAAGATCCAAAACAAGACCTACAAATTCCAGATGCAACTTTGGTGCATTGGTGGTGCCATGTACTGGCTGTGGGAGGGAGGGCATTGCCTTTGCTGCATTTTCCTTGCCTTTGTCTGTCCCCTGTTGACATCAAAGGTTAATGTTCACAACCTATTTCCTACAGCAGTCTTAACCGCAGCTTACAACTCTATACATTATAAATCATCGCATTCCAACACTCCATTCTCAATACAATTATACATCATTCTAATGGGACAGACCAATCAATGTATGCCTTTATTATGCATGCAAATATTGTTCTTAAAAGAAAAGTATATCAAAATAATCAAGAACATGCAAAAAAGTCAATAGATACAGTGACATCTTTCAAATACCGGTTGTCTTGCATTTCTAAGTAGACAAATATTTTAGCTTCGTCTTACACTTCTCTTAAGAATTCTAAGGGCAACTTTTTCAATTTTTTTCTTCTCTGTTGGTTCTTAACATGTCCTCACTCTACCAAATAGTTCATGAAAAAAGCAATAACAGGAAACATTAAACAATAACAGTAGGGAAGACTTCTCTGAAATACAGAGAGGCTATTACTTCAGAAATTATTTTCAGAGTTTTGTTGTGTCATTCCTATTAATAGAACAGGAGAAGTTACGCCCCAACAAAGATTCAGACACCTGGATTCAAATTTAGCTTAGTCACGATTTCCTGTGTTATACCTTCCCCATTGAAAAGTTTTGCTTATAAAGAATATCCTCTATCCACAAAGATTGAAAATCTTTTGTTCAGCTGCAGCCTATTCACACGAGATATTACACCTCCTCAGTTTTTCTGTATTTTCTGTTCCATAAGTATCTGTTAAAGCTCAGACTGATTGTCCTTTTTATATGAAAAGAAACAAGTGTGGTCTGCACACCTTCAATGCTTGTAAAAAGTTCAAACACAAAATGGTGGAGTGGTCATTGATATAAAAAAAAGAAAATTACAGTTAAAATACACATTTATGGAGAAGAGATAAGGTCTTCCTGTGTAAGAGCATATCTAGGTTCAAAACAGAATACCATAATTAGATTAAAAATGTATTAGGAATTGAGATTATTAATGAGCACATCTCATACAATTTTGAAACATCTCAGGAAACAAGCCATTGTTAGTTGGTTTTCATGGTTGGCATTCTTGTCAGGTTTATTTTTATGATTCACTATCCAAGAAACAAGCATGCTAAAGAAGCGGCTACAGAAATGTTAACCTGCTACTATTTTCTTCAAAATTGATGTGTCCCATAATTCCACATTAGGACATAGAATAATTTTTAGCAACTCAAAGGAAAAAGCAAGCAACCAGATGCCATGCTACACGTTTTCACAACAGTAGTAAACTCACAACTGCTTGACTTTGGCAAGGACCTGGTACAGAATTCAAGTGAAGTGCTATTGCCAGAAGTGACAGGAACTGGATTACCAGGGACAGTTTCTCACCTATTTACCACTGACTGGTACAAATTTGAGGCATTAGCCATACTTATATGTGCGTCTGGCATTTCCCAGTCACTAGAGCTTCTTGGAGACTTCGTCCCTCTCCTCCATGGAAAGATCTTGATCAAGCTAAATATGAAGCCATTAATTAGTATGAAGGGGAATTAGATTATTAGAAGATAAGAAAATTAGAACAAGAAATTCTCATTGGTCATAGAGCATTAAACAATTTCTTTTAAAAAGAAGGTTGATTCCCCACTGCAGAACTACAGTATCAATGTTAGCTCTAATCAAAAATTAAATTAGACCAAGAGAAGCTGCTTATAGCCTAATCTACTCGTCCCAGTACCTAAACACACCTCTCCAAAAATACCTGAAGATTTTAAATTTCACTGCACCCATCGACTTCATTACCAAACAAGGCTGATTATCATGCAATGCCTGTAATGAGAGGCTTTCCCTCAGTGGAAAGGAAAGCTTTCCTTTCCACATTTCCAGTTCCCCATAAGATGTTAACCTGATATGCTCAAATCAAATGGAAACGTTATTAGTATTTGTTGCTTTGAAAAAAATTTTGGAGTACAAAACCCGATCATCAGCAAGGATTTGTCTGGAAATAAATATATCAGTCTACCCAAGAAATATGAAACTCTACAGACTGCATTATTGGCCTCTAAGTCACAAGATTCTCTGCACTTGCACAATTTGTCCCTACAAAACTGTCTGACCCTATCCTGCAATAGACATGAAAGTCATGGAGGTTTTAAAAACGATGAAACATGTTGGACATCACATATAAATGAATATTTAGGGGGACTACTTCATTGCACTAGCCACCATAACAGAGTTTCTCGAAATAAGTGAGTGTTAGTATAGATTTTGAGAGAATTTCTATAGGCAAATCTCAATGCACTCTGCAAGGAAAATGGGAAGGAAAGGGAAAAAATAGTGAAGGATGGCCAATTTAAATTACAGTTATTTGAACCAAAACTTTAAAAGGCCATTAGACTGTAAAAATGGCAATGAAAAGATCAGTTAGACTCAGGAGTGGGGTCATTCTTTTGATCCAGGAATATGCTACCTATGGAAAAAAGTAACAGAGCTAAGAAACTGGACTTGCTTCTTATCCACACGTTTGTTGACACATCTGCTTATCCAGTTACGTCTCTATGTCTTTTGTTTATCCCAAAACAAACTATTTGTTCTTTGTAAAAAGCATTTCCATTGCAGTAGTCACTGCTTCTAGAAAAACAGAGTTCTTTGACAACTTCAATTCAATATCTACTTGCAAGAATTGAGTTGCTAAGTAGAAACCCTGATGTTAGGGACTCCAGCCTTACCTGACAGATCACAGCCTGGAGGTCTGAGAAATCACTCTCTGCAAGTCAGAGGCACTTGATTCATTAAGTTGTGTTAGGAAATTTGACTTTTAAATAAACAAACTTAATTAGGAGTTTGTTAAGTCACTTTAATTCTCACCTATCAAAAGTTATTACCTGTTACCTTTTCCCTTCCACTTTAAAGTCTTAGTGACATTTTTCATAGACCATTATTGATACTTATGATAAAAAAAAAAGCATTTCAAAGCCATCTTGATTTCCCCTCTCCCCCCCTCGCCCAGAGTAATAAAAGCCACACAGCTAAAAAAAAAAAAAGAATGGTTTGTGTAAATGTGGCTATATTGCAAGTCTCTCACCCGGAAGGAAGATTCAAAATAAGTTTACTGTTCTTCAAAAACAGATTACCTGTGCAATACCAGGATATGTAAAACAAAATGTCTACATCAGTAATATGGGACCATTTTTCTTCCTCCCTCCAATGATATTACAGTATCTATAGCCCTATGTTATAAATCTCACGTGAACAGAAATTGTCCTCTGTCAACTTTCAAACCTGCACAGATTACTAAGTACTTCCAATACATCTGGAGAGTCTAAACAAATTATTTTCAGTTATTAGTATTGCAAAAGCCAGCTTTTCAAACCTCCTCATCTCATCAAGCACAGGAAATTAGCTAAGAAAACTTAGATGACTGACTCTAGAAAGCAAAAACAAGTTCTCAAAAAAATAAAGAAAATAGAATCCTCTTCAGCTACAAAATAATGTTTTTTCCTGTTGGGTTTCTAGATCCTGCTGAAATACCAGTCTGCCAAGACCCAGAACTCAGTGTTGGCATTACTCATTACTTTAACTTGCTACTTTCAACTGAATTACAGGAAGGACAGAAGTGGTACTACCATTCTAATATACTCAGTTGCTGAACTTTTGTTTAAAGTACCCGTTGCAAAGACCAAATGAACCCATTCTTTTTTTTTTTTTTTTAAACTCTTTATTTTTTCTATGACTAAGTATTGAAGAGAGTGGCAAAAGGAATAGATAAGCTTACCTGACTGGAAATAGTACTATTTTGTGACTTAAAGTTTAACAAGCATCTTTGAACATCCAAAAGTTTTGGGTTTTTTTGAGTTTGGTTCTCCCCCACTAATTTAAATTGGCTCCTCCCACCACTACTACAACCCACTTATACCAGACCTATTTCAGTAGTGTAGTACTATTGATTTTAGTATATTTCCACTCAGAATGCCGTGTGTTTTAGTATTTTGCAGAGTTGGGGTCTAAAATAACTAAATACCTAGACAGAAGTTGTTCTGTATGACAGGATAGGACACTACGCATCATATTTATTCCTTCCTCTACTTTGCTGTCTCTGAAGTAACGAAATCAGAACCCAGAGCAGATGTTTTTGGCTGCACACAGACCATCATTCACACTACATTTTCTTTCCCCTTTGTTTATCAAAACTATTCTCCTTGAGAAGAAACAGACACATATGCACATGCTTATATATATAGCACATATAGAAAAAGCTTTCTCTGCTAAAATGTTATTCCCTTTAGCCAACAACTAATCAGTTGATTTAAATGGTTGCCACAGAGTTAAGTCACTAGGAAGAAAGATAGGAACAATTCTAAACACATAGGGAATGTGCCAAGAAACCTCTGTAGCCACAAGTACCGTCCTTTTGTCATGAATGAGACATTTCCCTTATTTAGTCTAAAGGCAAACCTGTAGGCTATGAAAAACACAGATATTAAGAATCCATAAGGGGCAGAGAGAATTGAAGTGGTGATTGAAGCTTAGCAAGCAATTTATGCATCTGATTCAGCTACATTTTAAGTGCCCATAAAAATAATTGTTTTCTAATACATTATCATTCAGCAATAACATTATTTCAATGTTTTTGTATTAAAAAGCATGAATAACCACTCATATTAGAAATTCAGACTATGCAGTGTATTGCAATTGGTCAGATGAGCTTCAAAATATTTCTCAAATATCCTCAAATCAAATTAGGACACAAGCATTCCCAGCACTAAATACTTACAGGTGAACTGCATTACTGTGTCACTTGCATACAGTCCTGAAAAATCCCCCTCTCAAAGCCTGGGCAGTATAACTTGAAAAAAATAGATTAGCGAACAAGATAGGTAAAGGATAAATTGTGTTGATGTTTAGAAATGAAGGGGTTTGTGCTGTTTTCCAGAAAGTCAGGATGACTAAAGCTGGGAACTCACAGACTGAATTGGCACCCTCAATCTGATTTTGGGCAAAATCCCCATATTCAACACTAGCAACTCAGTTGACAGACAAAGAAACCTACAAAACAACTAAACATATTCTCACATGACAATACTTGTTCTGTATTTTATTCCACTCAGAACAGATGGTTTGTTACATCACTGAGAAATTCTGATACTTCTACTTTTTTTTTTCCCATAGAATACCTTTCTGATATCATTAAATACTTCCAGAAAAAAAAAAAAAAACACAAAACAAACCACTTGGGATGGCATAATATTGTGCATTTTACGGGAGCAATGGAAATCGGTTCTTCCATTCATTTGTAAGGCAACTGCTCCTATCACTCAGAGAGCCACACAGCAGGTGAATTCTTACAGTCGCATGCACTTCTCTTGGAAAAGGGCTTAGAGTGCATGACTGAGCAGACCTGGCCAACTCAAGGCCAACAGACTTGACTCCAAGGCATTTTCCTTAGTGTCATCACATGCAGGTGTTTCACTTGTTAGCCTTCTGTGAAAGAGGTTTTCATTAACAGTTTCACTGAGCTGTCATCCTGATGCTTACTTTGTTATGCCCTCTATTTATTCCATAGAGCTCTACCTCAATAGCCCTGAAGGCTTGGGACCTGCACCTAATCCCAGACACATGGAGCAGCAAGACCTTTATTTTAGCAAGAACAGCTGTCATTGATTCACTAAATTTAAGAGCTTGTGTTTTTCCACACACACACTTCACAGGATTTACAAAGAGACATTAGAAACCCCACACACACGTTTCACAGGATTTACAAAGAGACATTAGAAAAAGAGACAGCCCTACCTATGTGTTTAGCAATGTCAAAAGACAGCAGGTGGGTTGTCACTCTGATAAATACATAATTAATTAGATGCAGGAGTTAATGAGTTCAAGGTGCAGAGTACATTAAAGCTATGGCACTTCATACAATGCATAAGAAAGTGAAAGAAAGCTTGTCAATGTTGAAATCAACGTATTTGTATGAAGTTTTATGCTACTTATCTTTTAGCTTTAATACCATGAAGTCAGAAAGCAAATATAATTTTAATTTATTGGAACTGTTTCATCATTTAGATAATATATTCAAATACTTACTTGCTGAGAAGCTTAAAATTATCAAAGCCTGGAGGACGTTTACAAAAATTTATAATTATCTTTTTAGTTACGAAAAATTGTTTGAGAGAAATCCAAGGTCTGTTTTAAAGAATTTGCAAACAGCTAAATTCAAAGCAGCAATTCAGTTTGACTATCCTAAACTCGGGGTGCCATGATCTACCTGACAGTTCTTTCTTCCTCCTCCACCCCTTTTTTTTTTTTAAATACAGTTCATATCTTTATCAAAATTTCCTATGAGAGTAATGACCTAGTCTGAACATAGAATAATCACTACTACATCCCTAGTTTTCATATTAGGCCAAAGCCAATAATACTACTTTACTCACTTTTAGACACAGTTTTGTACTAAACCTGTAGATATTTCAGGCACATTGAAATCAAGCCACTTGATTGATTTTTTCACTGCTAATTCAACACATAGCTTCACTGTATTTTTTGTTTCATGTTATACACAGACTCAAGAAGTGTGAAAGCTTTGCAATTTAAAAACGTGTTTAGTTAAAAAAAAAAAGGTGAAATTTCATATCGTGACGGAAGTTCCACCCACAACCATGAGTCTCTGAAATGTTAATCATTCAGAAAACCTACCACTAGCTTTATAACAAAGTCAATCATTTGAGTGAAAGGCATCGATTTAGTGGCTAATTTCAGAGGCCCCTCCAGGTAAGCATCAGCTAAATCACATCCCTGTATGATGACTTCAGTAGTTGTTTGATAATACTGCAGAGAACCTTGTAAGTTACCAGATGGAGCAAAACATTTACTTTGCTTAGAGTTTCCTGTTTATTTTCCTGGAACTTTCTTACCTTATACAGTCAGACAAGAGAGGGAATGTGCTTTATAGCACTGGTCAATGTCAACATGTCTTAACATCCAAATTGTATTCCCATTACCTTAAGTTTTAATGGGCATAGCTCTGATACAGATAGCTATCAGAAAGCAGCTACCAGGATGCTCCTCTTCATTTTGGTAAGAAGTGATCTAATTGCCAGAATATTCCCTAGAGAAAAACATTTAAGGTAAGGTTTTCAGCCCTTCTCCATGTATGAATTATACTGTGCCCATCTTACAAAGAAAAGCAAGCCTTTTCAGCTTACTTGAGCCTAGACTCGGTCTTGCTGGTTTGAAGATATATTGGACATGTTGAGAGCAATTGATTTCTCTTTTGTGTTGTGCTAATTTTTTTGAATACTCATTTCAGTAGGCCATATCCTATTTCATTAACAAATAGAAAATTGCTGCAACCATTGACCTATTTTGTCCTTCAGTCACCGTCTTAAACTAACCAGATACATGCAAGTAATGGAAAAGAAACAAATGCACATAAAACCTAAAACCATTTACAGTTCTCTTGTTTTGAAAAAAAGTAACATGCCTAATTGCAACTATTATTCAAATATTTATTACCACCTGCACACACCATTTATTGTAGCACACCTACAATAAATTAGGCAACAGTGCCAAAGTAGTTGTGATTTAACCTGTTCTTAGTCAGAATGGCTTTCCAGTGATTACTTTATGAAACTACTCAAAGAAAAGGGGACAGTTTTCAAAATTTGGGTTTCATTGTCATCACGTGCAGCGAGAAAGGAAATTGTATTCCTGTTCTTTTAAGTAGGTGCCTGAAGCGTAGTTACATGTCCGAGTACTATTTACACAAGCTACAGCTGAATTAAAAACCCAGTAAAAATAATCTATACAGAGACTTTTCCAGGGGGATGGGCATAAGTTCCCCTTTCCTTGGTAAATTACAACTACTTCAGTCTCACCTTTAGCTGTGCTTTCCACCCTTGTAGAAATGTATTAGTCAGAATGGCAATTGGTTAGCCACAAGGGTAAACCTTCAAAAACCAAGTAGTTTCATGGGTTAGATAGTACATCTCTCCTCAGGTATGCAAAAAAAACCCAAAACCCTCTCTCCTTTACCCAGCTCACTCCCCATAGTGTTTTTAGAAGAAAGGAACATGGAAGAAGGTTCATTTGTTGGTCCCTGAAGCAGAACACGCTACTAAGATGTTGACTGCAGGGATTCATCCAGCAGTAACGCATTCACAGCTGTACTAAATACCACATACTGCAGGTTTAGCAGAAACTCTTCACTGCTTCTATCTAATGATGTGGGGTTTTCTTTGATTTTAGTCTGGTTTTTTTTCATTGTAGTGTCATGCTATGATGAGTGCATGTTTCCCTATATAAAATGCAAAACCACGGACAAATCCAGATGTCAGGTTATTCTTGATATATCAGAGTAAACATTGGTTTCCATGGCACCGGTATGTGCTAGGAGCTCTCTCTTGTTTCACATACTCCAGGGATTTTATACATCATCTTCAGTGTCAAGAGAAGATTGCTGCTAATATTTGACTGTCATAAGAAAAATGCAGTGATAACCAATAGCAATCAAAGTATTAAAATAAACCATGATCTTGGTTTATTTTTAATTGAAATAATTTTGAAAGTCACCGTTTAAGTAATCTCTCTTTTAATTGAGCTAACATTCAAAAAGTCTTATTAAGGGATGGAGAAAAAGTTATAGTCCCTCCTGAGGGGATTAGAAAGATTATTTTTCTTTTAAATACTTGTTAAGTGACATAAACACAGTACAGAGCGTACTTTCAGAACTCTTCTGGGAATATTGACATCCTTCCAGCTGTAAATAATGTCACAATTTTAACCTTGAGTTGAATACTAAAAGTTAGTAAGCCTGTATGTGTTAAGGAGTGAGAAAAGAGCTTCACAAACTCCATATTAATTTACCAGTTTGTTTTTAAATGTATTCTTTTATCAAATACAGTTTAGAATGTATCTTTCTACAGACAGTTTTGCACTGCAGAAAAAAAATATTTGCATGGTATAGTTATTACAGTAAACTAAGCATCTGAGCTTATAACTTTTGTGTTTGTCATTCATAAGAGTTTTTCTCTTTCTTTCTTCCCCAATGCTTCTCTGCTTCAGTTAATTCTTTCACATTTTGTCAATAATATGAAAATACAGGTTTACAGTTAACTAGACACAAACAATTAATGATGCCATATTGAACTGCAACAGAAACAGATTTACCTTGGATCCAGGTAGTACTGCAACAAGCACGGCATTCAAATTCTTTGCTTGAATTTTCATCATAAATCCAGTACACTGTAAAGATGAAAGATGTGCACAAAATTAATATTTTATGTGGGATTAAAGGAAATTACACAGTTACATCTCTATATGAATACCATAAAGATACATCAAAAGCTACCAAATTGATCTAAGGCATAAATTTAATTCCTAGTGGAAACAAAACTCTCCCTCAAGAAAATAACTCAGTTATCCCATCTCCTTCGGTGATCCCTGACACAATATGTCAGCTAGAAAACTTCAAAATTAGAGCAACAGTCAAAAATAATTTTAAAAAAGCAGGTTAAAAAACCATTACATTCCAATTCTTTTAAGTGAAGGAACAGAAGAATATTTTTCCCTTATTTATACTGTTCAGTACATTTATGTATTATATTACAAAGTAGTATTGTTATTACCTCAGAAACACAACTATATTACCAAAATCTTGCAAGAGGACCATTTTGAATATTCAAGCAGCTTTTAAGTTCTTGCCACTTAAATGACAACCTTTGGATTTTTGAGGATCCCAGATTCAGATACTAGAGTACATCGTTCATCCTCAGTAATTCAAGAAATGTTTATTTGTTTAGCCCAAAAAAATTCTTCTGGTAAGTGTGTACACATCACCAAAATGCAACACAGTACCAGTTTCCAATTCAGCCTCCCAGAAAGAAGTACCCTCAGTTAGTGTGCTACCATCATAAAAATAAGTGTGGAGCCTTATGTCCAAGTTCTGCATCAGCTCCTTTGCTAAAGGAAAGGAGCTTTCTGCAAAGTTCTGTTTTCTGCCTTTCTCTGTACCTTCCAAAAACCCTTACCTTAGCTAAAGCTTCATCTTCCAAGCCTTGAAAAAACCTCAAGTAAAAAATAATAACGATAAAACAACTCTGAAAAGCCCATAGAAGCACTCATTCTTCCTCTAGAGTGCTAGGTTATTGGAACCATTAATCTATCTACAAAACTGATTCAAAGCTTTTAAATACTTATGCTTATTGCTTATTGGTATTAGGTAACAACCACATGTCCTCATACTTGTTGAGACATTTCAAATGTGTACACCTCAGAATACGCTTTTGAAATGAAACGATTTTGCACTCAAGTTCTGCCTCATACTACATTTATAAGCTAGAAAGACACAGATATATAGATACATACACACATGAACACATCAGCATAGAAGCTAAAAAGTGAACTATCGAAGTAAAAAAATCCCAGCTCCATAGATAAAGTTTTTTCTAGCTTCACCTCAGGTTTTATTTTTTTTTCCCCAATGTTTTACCAACATCACAGGTTTTTTAACTATTTATTCTTCAGAATTCAGCTTAATTCATTATTTTTATCAATACTAACTCTTTTGAGCCACCAGACCCACCTTATAGGATGCTTTCCAGTAAACTTCAGACTTCTTTGTTGTTGTTGACCGGCTGCTTGACAGACAAAGACAAAAACCTTCTTTCTCACTAATGTATCTTCTATAAAGGCCTTTGAGGGTCTATTTAAATTAGCTGCCTGATCTGCTAATTATCCTGTCCAGGTGGCCCAACTCAAAGCACCTGTGCTAGGTACGCTGAGGGGAGGGTGGAAACAACAGATTGGCTTTAGGGATATTTCCTACCTTAGGCCCTACACTAAAATACAATCTTTTGGATGCTAAATTTTTCCATGCCATGTTTCCTTCTGTCAATAAAAAAAATCCACTTAATACTCTACAGACAAAAGAGAGCAGGGCAACTGCTGGTCCTTTTTGGTTTTGTCCCCCACAGATTTCATTCCTCCCATGCCAAAAGGGTTACAGCATCTAGTCCCTCATTTCACCCCTCACTCACCCCCCTAGGGGTTGTACGTGTTCACAGTCCTTTCTAATATCGCATTAGGAACATCTATGTCTACCTTCACCTCCACTACCTTTCTGTTCCAGTGTGGTCCCTTTTCCCTCAAGAGAGATTTGACATACTTTATTTATATTTCTTGCTCTTATTCAATTTTCCCTACAGTTTTCTCCATCAAGATTCCTTTTTTCTGTTTTGAGAAAACAGGTAACAATACTTTAAACTCTATACGGAGAATGGGCAGAGAGAAGTTTCATGTGGCTGCTCTACAGACAGAAATTGAGCTTGAACAGGCAGTAACTGAACAGTATTCTACAAATGAAAGAAACTGCCTAGACTATTTTTTGAGGTCCCAGAAGTTTGGCAATTACCCAGAATAGCCCTAACTGAACTAGTAGTGAATTAAGAAAACTGGAAATACGTTGCACAAACAGATAGATAAAATAAATCTTATTGACTAATAATACATCACGCCAGAGAAATCTTGAAGCACATCCCACAGCTAAGAACTGATGCTCCAGCCCTACTCCAAGGGGCTGGATACTCTTTTCAGCACCCTGGCTCTGCCCACCGAGCTCAGACCCCAGGGGCTTCACCCTGGCTCGTGTCTCCCTCCCGGCATGGAGCAGCCCTGCTCCTGCTGTGCCCTGACATTGCAGCAGGCTGATGAAGAACCAGCTGCATCCGAGGTAAAAGTAATTTCTCAGATGGCTCAGGTGTTCAAGCAGACTATGCAGACTTCAGTTCCGCATGTATAATAGGGCTCCACTTAATTCTAAAATGTTAACAAATGTTTCTGATGTTGGAAGAAGGCATATAAATGCATAATTATCTTGAAGTAGTGTTAAAACAAAACTGACCATATATGATATTTTTTCTGCTCAGAAGAACATACTTGAAAAAATGGATACTTTTTTAAATGTTTACTTCTATAAAGAATTTGTTCAGTGAGAAGGGCTTATTTCTGAAAAAAAAAAGAGTTACTTTTAGAGGATATCCTACCTGGATTTGTGCTTAGAAAAAACCCAAGCATTCATTTTTTTTTTTTAAGCTCTTTCTAAAATAAAAAGCATTACAGTATTCATATAAATAAGTAAAACAAAACCTTTTTACTTATTTTAATTAACTATTAAATAATAATTGGAATACTACTGGAATACACTAATTGTTTTCAACCATGTTATATAAGATTTGAAAGCACATTTGCTTTATCTTTTGCCAACAACCTTCACTTCTTTAGACTTGTAATCGTATATACTAGTCCTGCCATTTAATACCTAAAATATCTGTGTATTAACTAATCAAGTACAGTTATCGAATTCTGATCCTTAATGTCAAGATGTTGGACAGCTTTTAAGCGGTACATCCAGCTGAAATGGCAGCTGACCTCTACACTGTGAAACTGCTGGATTCCATACAACCTGTTTAGTCTCCTTATGCAAAAAAAAACAACTCTCTCTTTGGTTTGCAAGATGACTCTTATTCTTCCTTCTGATGGGAGCAATAGATTACACAACAGCTTGATTTTTCCCTATTTGGTCTTCGACTAAAAAAGATCTAAAAATTAATTTTGATTTAACACGAGGGTAGCATCTTTCAGAATTTCTCACCTAAAAACAATGGGAGTTAAACACTTGATATGCAGAAATTTAACTGAAAATGAGCAGCAGAGTTTAAAAATCTTAAAGCGGCAGCAGAGAGAAATGTGAAATAACACACTCCCAGAGAAGAGGACAGGACAGTTAACTTGCAAAAGGAGACCTAAGTTCACGTTTGTCTGCTTACTTGCTTCACAACAAAAATCGAGGTCTGCCACTTCACTGCTGAGTGCTAATAGGCTATAAGGTATTCTGCATGAGCTCTGTATTGCATAGTGTTTTATTACTAAGTAAATGTAAAAGAGAGCCCAGGGTTTCACCTTTCACATAGGTGCCCTAAAAAACATGGCTACAAAGTAATTTTCTCTGTCTCAATGAATACTTGTTTAAGTAAAACAGTTTCTGCAGGAGAGACAGAAAAACACACTAATATTCTGTATTTCCAAATAAATAAGACAGTATTATGGGTAAAAAATCTTGGTTCTATTTTCTTTTCCAATAAAACAGAAGGAAGATTTGAAACCATCTCTCCCAAGCTCTAAGTATTGGAACTGGTAAAAGAAATAATTTAAAAATCGCCAGAGACCAGATATTCCCAAACAGACAGGGACCACAGAGTTTTCTCTACCTTGGCAATGATATTTCTTGACTCTTTACAAGATTTGAGTCTCTAGCTGAGAGTATCTCTGGAAGTCCTTGAACAACTTATACGGTTTCTGTGTCTGCAACAAGATCTGTCTGACAGAGGGCTTTACCAAGTACAGTCCTTATCCTTTTATGCCTCTTTCCATTGTCCTTGTCTTCTGATTTGTTCAAAATGTTTCCTTTTTTTTTTTTTTCCTGGGGGACACTGATTATTTTTTGATGACACAAGCCCCTGTTGCCATATCAACTGAAGTCAAAAACAATGCCCTATTCAAGCATCCTATTGTTACAAGCAGGAGCTATTATTTACATGAACTTCCCTCACAAAACCCCAGTGAGCTCAAGGAAACATCATCACAACTCTCAAACAAGTAGAAAATACTATCAAGTAGATAACCTTCAGGATATCTATAAACTCACAGTTATTGTTTCTTTCACCGTGGCTTATAAAAAAGTATGCAAAAAGAATGTCCAAAAAGAATTCAAAACAACTAGCCCCAGTGGATCAAAAAGTATTTAATAGAGGTCACTATACAAGTTTATTTAAAGTTGGAGGTATACACTGGGCAAAATGAAGGGAAAAGAAAATAAGTAACAAAGAATTTCTACTTCAGAAATTATTTCCAGTGTACATAAAAATATCTCTGGAAAGAAATCACATGTGGCTTTGTTAATCCTAGTATACATGGTTATTTGAAAGATGCTTTTAAATATGGTTATTTTCATAGAAGCTTCTCTACAGCATAGTAGGAAAGTGAGTTTGGTGCTAACTAATGTGGACTTTTCGCAATCAAGTTTGAATTAAAGCCTTATACTTAACATCAGTAAGAAAGGGCATAGATTGGGGGTGGGGGGAAGACTGAAAAGGAATTCATATAAAATATTGTCTGGAAAAACATGATTACATAATTTAAACCCTATTATTTAATTAAATATAGATCTGAGTAAGAATTCAATATCGCAAGATCATAACTTACTTGGCATCATGGTTGAGAAAGACTAAAAAAAAATTCAGCTCCCAAGATACAGCATTTGCACAGATTAACGAGTGGGTTTTTTACTCAAAAGGAAGTTCACAGAAACTACCAATATTTCTTCATAGATCTCCACTGACATGTTTGTCCCTTACTAGAAACAAAACATAAACAAAAAAGTCTTGAAAATAGTGTTATATCTATGAAAAGAATGGAATTGACACACAGGAGCCTTTGTAGCCATAGGAAATGTACCCTCTGGCCGTCAGCATCTTCCTGACATTTCTGCAAGTCTCAACCTTACCTGTCAGGAAAACTCTAGGGGAAAAAGATAGTTCAGTCTCCACACACTTTGTCAGTTGCCCTTCTTCTTGAGAAAACAAGTAACTGTCAACCTGTGTCAGCTGTAATGCTAGTTCTTGCAATCTGGATACCAACCCTGTAGTAACAGGACAGGGTCTGTTTCAAGTAAGCATCCAGCAATCCTTTAACATTAACAGGTTCATGAGCAAGGTCCCGTCTTTGCTCAGTTGACACAGCAAAGAACAATAAACTTAGCTAAATCCATAGTATTTAGGAAGCACAATAAAATTAGGAAACAGCATCACCTTAGAAATTAGTTGAAATATGGATAATTGAGCGTCACCACTGTCTATAGTACTCTGATTTGTTCAAGATCCTTTTAGAAGAAATTCAAGCATTTTTATTTTCTCTTATACGCAAACACACTGGAAGGTATGCACTGCAACTTGACGATGAGTGAAGTCTGAATTGTAATACCTGTCTTCATATATACGTGACACAGTTCCAGGCAAAGTGTGTAATGGGAAGGGGTAGGAAGGAGACATTAACTGCATATGGACTCAGCTAAAAGCTACACGGCTACACATTGTTTTAGAATCAACAGAATGGTGAACACCTCTGCATGGATTGATTATTTTTAGAGCATTTAAAACTTGACTGAATGAGGAAAAAAAAACCCAAACATTTGAGAGAAAGTATGAAGAGAAAGGTATTGAAGAAAGTCATGTAGGCTGGTGAAAAAAACAAGCCATGTTTTCAAGACATATAACAAATAAAAGTAATTATAAGCTAATTGTTAATTATAGACACTTTTCCATTAAAGTTTATACACATTCCATTCATTCACATTTCAGTGAGGTAAGAGGCAAAGCTCTTCCCCCTAAAACGCAGAGAGAATTCATCCAGCTAATAACTCAACAAGTAACTTCGAGAATAGTTGCTAAAGATGTATGAATATTTTTCACACACATTTCTGGAAGAAGACCTACTTTATTCAGATCAGTGAAATAAAAATTATGTGCTTGAATTAATCCTTGCCATCTCTGGTCTACTGGTTTTGGAGAATCTCCATTATAAATGTAGAAGCCATATGGATATGTTCTCAAATTTGTTGCTGATATAAGTGGGCACAACTCCACTTGTATTTAATGAAATCATGCCAACTTATTCCAACACTGATTCTGGCTCCTCATATCTCAGTTGGAAGCAGCCCTAACTCATACAGCTCTATATGCCAATGGCAAGTGTCCAATTTTTCTTGTTTCAGAGATAAAAAACCTGGTATAGCTTTATTGTATAGGGTCATTGATATTCTCTGCATCTAGCAGCGAATTGTCTATTAAACAAACTACATCTATTTTTCCATTTGTGAATTGACTGAAAATAAGCTGAAGATATCCACAGATAAATTATTGATCCAAAATGTAGACGTGCGTAAGTTTTAAAGCAAAAAAAAGGTCAAGTAGTATTTTAAGGGATTAAATTCTTTAGTGAAAAGTGTAGTGGATTTTCTTAGAAGATAAGTATGCCTTGCAGAAAATTGCAAAACTTGTTTCTATGAGGAATATAAAAACGTCATTATAGGTTTAGCTGAATCTCCAAAGTTCTGAACTGAAGTCTAAATGTAAAGTGTTTAACCCACCACAGTCAGTAGTTGCTGCTAGACTCTATTAATAAATAATGGCAATAAGTGAAACAAGAAGGGCCAACATTTTGAAAGAAAACGAAAACATAATATATCTTTTCTTTTTTTTCAGAATGTAAATAATGTCAACTGTAGAGAGTTTGGTGCAAGTTTGTGGATTGAGAAATATTGTTTCGATATGGAATCTTGGGCACTGCACTCAGTAACCGCAAAATAAATCTCACATTTCTTTAAAAGGCTACATTAAAAGTCTCTCCTCTTAGAGTTTGACATACCCTAAAACTGTGAATAAATATTATCTGAAAATACCACATTTTGCATGGATTCAATATGAAGCATAAGCTCCTTCCAGGAACTTGTAAAGTACGGGTTGATCCCAGAAACAGACTGATATTCATATAAAACCTTTGAGCCTTCGATCAAATTTTGCAGAAGCAATTGAGTTCCAAGTTTAAAAAAAAAAAAAAATTAAAAAAAAAAAGAAATCAGGAAGCTTTGCAACTGAAGGCTTCACAGATGTCTGGAGATGTTTCAATGTTTCATACAGTACTTGCTAGCTTGTTGTGAATTGTTTACATTATGGCTCTAGAGAATTTACATTCTGACAACCTGATTAAAACTGCCGACAGACTCCGATAGACTAAGTCTGGCACAAATGTCATCTGCATAACGTAAGTAAAACATATTTTGTCTAACAAGCTGAAAATAGTTAAATGATACAACAGGATCTTGTGAAAAAGCCCCCTCATCTACACTCCCTTCCTGCTCTTTCTTTTTTCCCTCTTTTAGCTCTTCCATCCCTCACCCCCAGTTCACCCAGGTTTCTATCCCTGCCGAAACCAGGACAACTTCTCATAAAACTTCTGCCATCTTATGTTGTAACCTGCCATCTCAGGATACAATGCAAGATTTTGAGACCTCTGTTCCGCTTTACACTTCACTGCATTCATCTTCTGTATCAACACAACTGCATATCATCCTCTGTATCAGATTCAAACAGTATCAGAGCCTTGAAAAACAATGACAGTGATGATGGGGGGATGGTCATAAACATCACAAGTTAGAAAACTAGGGAAAAAAAACCCAAATAATATACTGGTGAACTAATTCCTACAAATAATATGTAACTAAATAAATAGAGCAAAGTTTCCCTCACTGGGTAAAATTGCTGATATTACACAGTTATGCACTTCAATTCCCAAGGCGGGAGAAGAAGGGAAAGTAGAAGTCATAAAGTAATAGCCCGGACTGGAGAAAAAACTACCATAATGGAGCAAACTGAGAACACCTCTTTCAGTGAATAATGCGATCATTTTGCATTTTTCATGTATTATTTTCACTAAAATAATCAGGGAACATTTTCTGAACAGTGAGATTTGAACATGGGGATTCTCAGCATGGCAGTTAAATAGGTTGCGCAGAGAAGGTGTGGATGCTTCATCCCTGGAATTGTTGAAAGCCGGGTTGGACGGGGCTTTGAGTAACCTGATCTACTGAAAGATGTCCCAGCCCATGGCAGGGGGGTTGGACTAGGTGATCTTTAAAGGTCCAACCCAAACCATGCTGTGATTCTATGATCATGGTAACATCATCCAGTCTCTGCAGCATGTTTGTACAAATGATCTTTTATGACAGACTCTTTCTCTTCCATTGAGATTTCAGGTTGGAGAAACTATTTGAGCATTTTTCACACAAGAAAGATGTGAAGATTAAAAATCAGGGTAGGACTGTCCTGATGTCAAAGGACCCTAACTATAATAAAATTACCAAGTAAAAGGAGTCAGATGAGATCTATCCAGATGGTGAAAAATGATCTTAGAAAGTGAAGCAGAAGTAATCACTTGAAAACAATAACCCTTTCAGTATGTTTCTCAGCTATGGAGTCTTGTACTCCTCTCCTGTATGATGAATTGGAAAGAACAAATCCTACAAACTGAATTTTCAAAGATTTCTGTATCATCAAATTAAAATGATCATTTTTTGCCCTCACGCAGAAATGAATATATAGCATCATTAACGCACACGCATTTGGAATGATCAATGACAGAGTGCTTTAAGCAACTTTGTAAAAGAAAAATAGCTTAGCCTTTGATTTTTTTATTAATAAGGAGTATAAGCAGAACTTCCTGTTTCCCTTCTCCATAATTTCTGGCAATGTACATTCTTACATTTGAATTTCATAAGTAACATGGAGACCCATTTTTTGGTAAGTGTTGTGAGGTTTATGCCTTTGGCAGGTGAAATAAAAGCCTAGCTTTCTAAGCAAGCAACCTGTTAGGCTGGGAGTTTTTTGAGGGAAGAATCTAAACCTTTCTCCATTTCTTAAAAAAAAAAAAAAATTACTATTCCTTTAACTAAGATTTTCCTGCCTTTGAGATTAGGAACATGGTGGAGAAGCATAATTAGGAAGCCATGAAGACTTGTAAACTAATATGAATATAGGGGTACCCTAGATAGCTAGTTGTTTAAAGAGAAGCTACTAAAGATTGAAGCTGTGTTTTTAATGATCTCAAGCATCCTCTCTACATACAACCAGAAATCTCAACAAAGAAACTGTATCCATTATGCAGCATGTACATACGAAGTTCACCTCTTTTCTCTAAAACCTAAGCAGAGGTTTCTATGAAAGGAATAATCAGACACTAAACTATTTTGACTCAAATTTTAACACATACAACTGGGTGCGTGGTTTTCTTTCCCTAATGTAATAAAGAGAATTAAATGTTTTATTTATTGCATTTATAGCGCAAATCTCTCGTTAATTTTGGCTTCATTCTATAGCTTGTTGTTTTCTAACTGCTTTTTATTATGTCTTTTTTTTAAACTGGTATTTAAGCAACTGAAACTAGATCTGGCAAAATTAAACTTAACATTGCAAAGTCAGACACTTCCAGAATCATAGGCAATATAGACACTAACATACTGTGAATAAAAAATAACATATTTGCTCTCATTTATAGTCCTAATGAGAATTCTGAGCTCAGAGAAGGATTTTGAAGGAGGATGCAAGGAGTTGTATTAAAGAGATACAGTCTCCTTTTATATGTTTTAGAAGGAAAATTTTAATATAATACAGGATAAAAACATAAAGGAAGAGGGAAACTAGAAATGTTCTTTCCTTTTCAGGTACTCTGAGAATCTTACAGGGTAATTGCATTATAATATTTCTAACAGCATATACAGACTTGGTCCATTTACTGCTCTAATTTACTATAGCTCCGTAAACCAATGTCTTCCATTTAATTTCTGGTGAACGCTAAACAACTTCTAGCCTGTGTTATGTTTTAAATTCCTTTTCCTGTCTTTTCTATTCTTATTTCTTTCACTCTGCAAAAAAGATTTCTGCCTCTTTTTCTATCTCCATCTTCTCATCTTTCTCCTTTTCTCCTGTTAATCTTTGTTCCCAGCTGCATCTGACACGAACGTACCCTCTTTTATACACATATTTATTCATTCATACGTTGATCAGGATATAAAAGTATCTTAAATTATCTTGTTAGCTAAGTAATGAATAGAGAGGTGGCTAGACTGATCAATGTAGTGCAAACTGGGAAATGAAATACAAAGGGGGTTTGACTCCACTGGTCTGGTTTGGACGAAGAGGGCCAGTTTTCTGCAGATGCCAATTCCAGTAACTTTGCTAGAGATAAGATTGGAAATTTGATGTTTGACTCGGTTTACTAATGCAGCTCATAGCATTGTAAGGTGAAATAGCAGACTGAGCCTTATGTCATAACTATGCAAATGAGAAAAAGGGATAAAAAAATTCTCTATAGAAAATACTGTTCCAGGATCATTTCGACATTAAGGGGAAATGCTGTTGAGTGTTCAGTAAAATTTCTTGCAATGAGAAAAGCTTAATGCTGTTGCTGGATAATATTTGTGTGTTGTGCCTTGCGAAGGTGGGTTGAATCAGCCCAATAGATATGCACCTGGAAGACAACACTACAGCAAAGGACAGGCTGATGAGCTTCTCTTGCATACATCCTGCTCATAATTGTTTTTCAGGTTTGTCCCTGCCATGGTCCCTGGAACCAGCAGGGGAGAATACATACCTAGTGTACCTAATACATATATAATTAGAACAAAAGCATTTAAAATAGTATATAGAAGCTCTATACTGATAAAATCATAGACTGCCAAAATAGAAAGGTAAACCAGTGGGAATATGAACTGAAGAAGCAATTTGCCCCAGGTCTTGTAAGGCTGTTGTCCCCAAAAGCTGCCAGATGTTCTAAAATGGACTTGACCCTTTACTATATATCATACCAACTACATAGCACTCATGTGTCTGCTAATTTAAGGATTACTTCTGCAGCATCCACAGTGAGCTTTCTTTTAACTGAAAGGGGGTGTAAAATGTTTTTTTTATTTGTATTGTAATACTGAGGCTGTATAGGAACCACCTGTATTGTTCCTGATCGAGTGACCATTGCACGTTTAGGAGTCAGTGATCCACATAATGGTTAACCTGAGCAGGGCAGACCTGTGCTGTGCTGCTGTTGTGGTTTAACCCGGCAGGCAGCTGAACACCACCCAGCCGTTCGCTCACTCCTCCCGCACTCAGCGGGATGGGGGAGAGAATCGAGGGAAAAAAGGTAAAATTCGTGGGTTGAGATAAAGACAGTTTAATAGGACAGAAAAGGAAGGGAAAATAAGAATAATGATAAAAGAATATACAAAGCAAGTGGCGCATTATGCAATTGCTCACCACCCGCCGACTGATGCCCAGCCAGTCCCCCCGAGCAGCGCCCCCGGCCAGCTTCCCCCACCCAGCGTTCGCTCACTCCTCCCGCACTCAGCGGGATGGGGGAAAGAATCGAGGGAAAAAAGGTAAAATTCGTGGGTTGAGATAAAGACAGTTTAATAGGACAGAAAAGGAAGGGAAAATACATCGGTGTGTTATCAACATCGTTCTCACCCTAAATCCAAAACACAGCACTGTACCAGTTACTAGGAAGAAAACTCTATCCCAGACAAAGCGAGGACAGCTGCACAAACCCTTTGGCCACAGGACAACATCAACCAGCTCCTTGCAGCAGAGGAGCTTGCGGGCAACTCCCACTGGGTACCAGCCATTACACCACCTGCCTGGCCTTGCCTTTATCTAAAACTGCAGCAAGAAGTTCTCATGAGAAGATCCTTAAGGAATAGGGTTGCTTTCTTGTAAGGAAATTATATATTAGCTCGAAGGACCAAAATGGGGGAGCTTCTCTCCACAGACAGGATCTGCTCTGGTCTGCACAGCATGCCATGGGAAAATCCATTGAGGCTCCATCCCATGCTGCACAAACACAGGGTGCCCAGCATCTGAAGGGACATAAGATTTATTCACTGTCTGTATTCCTCTTCTTATTCTGTCTTATCAAATCAGTTATCTTACTAAGCTATTTCTTTTGGGGCCTTTCCTATTGAGATCCAGACAGAACCATGCACCATCTCTCTCTCCCCCTGCCCTCCGCAGTGCTGAACACCATCTAACAAGTCATCTCACAAATAAACAAGCAAATAAATAAATAAATGACATCATAAAGGTTAACGATGTCGTTCTTAACTGCCTTAAGCACTAAACTACGCAGAACACTAGTTTCTAGTGGCTATGAAACAAATCATCAGAGGTCAACAAAAGCTCGTCATGGTGAATTCCATGGCTGTATTTACCCCAAAATGGAAGACAATTTATATGGTACAATAACCATAAAATGGATGAAGGTTTTTCAGGGATATTGGAGGTCAGCAAACATCAGGTTTTATTCTTAATGGAATATTTTTTTATAAAGATCACAGTTTCTACAGAAAATAATGACAGAATTTAGTATCAAAGATGTCAGGAATGAAGACCGCATGGTTATTGTGAGAAATAACATTTAACCTTTCTCTTGTGGCTGATGGAGGCCAATGCAGTATTTTATTATCAACATTGGCAGGTGATTTATTACCACTGTTTCTACTCCAGTAAAACCACATTAGGCTGTGCTTGATGTATCATTTGTTATCTTCAAACTCCCTATACACTTTCTGCATGCATAATCTCTTTCTTGTAACACACTTCAACAGAAAATGGTAAATATTTAAGTCATGATTCCAGATTCATCAAAAGCTTAGGGACTAAAATACAGTAGCTAAATGGATTGTGCCAAACAATACTTGATGTCAGCATAAAGCTTAAGTCTTGCAGAGCGTGATGTAATACATCTGAAACATCAGCCATGCATAATAGTGCATTAAGGTAGATTCAGGAGTGACAGAAAATGAAACATTAACAGACTTTAAAGGAGGACAGAACTTCATAGAATAAATTCAGGTCAGCTATCACAATGCCATTTGCTTGTATAACAGTAAAGTTTACGTCAAGAAATCTATGAAATAACTTTTCAGATACAACTATAATAGGATTTGTGCCTGGAGTCCTTGGAGCACAAAGGGATTAATGGCAAAACTTCCATTAACTTCAATCGGGCCAAGTATTTTTGTTGTATTTAATAGTCAAAGGTTGTTACTCAGGTATTAATGGAAATACTTGAGTTGTCCAGCTAACTTTTCCATCCTGTTCTGGTGATTACCTTAATAATCTTCATAAACTCACTCAAAACAATTCCTAATTTTGTAATAAAATAAAAAAGAATTACAGGAGGATATCGGGAACAGAGCATGAATACTGCTGGTTGCTAGAGATACACCTTTTTGACACTCAGTGTTTTGCCTATTAGGCACAAAAGGATAAAACAAGAATTCTGGCAATTTTTGCATCACTATTTCCACTTGATTTGACTTTCACAAAATTGCATCATTACATTTCCCTGCATTTCTTAGGTGAGGAGGTACAACAAACATTTTAGTCTGTACAAGGAGAAGAGTATAGAAAACTTGTTTTTACTGTTGCAACTTTGTTGCAAGACCTTTGCTTTTAGCAGCTTAATGTAACATACACAGTAAATTATGGGTTTTTTTCCTGATTAGAAAAAGTGTTTTATTTTTGATAAAGTTTTGTCTGTTACACATCTGAATTGTAAACCCATCTGAGCACACTTGACTTCAGTGAAAGCTCAGATCAGAATCAACACTGACACCCACCCTCGCTTAGGAAATGAAATGGATATTAGTAATGATAAAATATGCATATTTATCTGAACAGCTACTTGTAGGATTTGTATAGATCTCAGACTGAAAATTCAGTCACATTGCCCTTACATATATTTTATTAAATATGGCAATTCAAAGGCGACTGTCATTATAATGCCTCCTTTTCTTAGAAGTAAGTTCAAGAGTCAAAACAAGGGAACAAAAAAAAATCATCATCTTTTAATCAAAGAGCTTTCTTATCTTGTCTAAATTTTGTTGTTGGATATGCAATGGAAAATGCCAGGTTCACCAAATTAAAATGTAGCAAGTTGTATATTATCATAATTCAGATCTTGTAGAGCTTTCTTATTTCTCTAGATCTTCAGGATGAATTCTTTTCCACATCTGCGGGATGAACTGCATCCATGAAGATCATCACTAGAGAATCTGAATATTAAAAGTAAATATGTGAAATTAAATTGGATAGCAAGAGGCCATAAGATTATCCTATAACTGAAAGGGATTTATTGATACATAAAAATGTTACAGTATCTTGTGTCTGTTGCTCTGAAGAGAAGTGTGATGCAAAAGGTTGAGACCTAGGTGTAGAACACAGGAGAACCTTTTAACCTGGGGGACAAAAAGCCTGTAGGAAGTTTGTGAAGAACCGAAGTCCTGATAGTGATGTAGATCTGCATTGCAGATGTTAATATTGCTTCACCAAATATTTGACAATTCTGATTGTCCTGGTTTCAGCTGGGATAGAATTAATTTCCATCCTAGTAGCTGGTACAGTGCTGTGTTTTGGATTTAGGGTGAGAACAATGTTGGTAACACACCGATGTTTTAGTTGTTGCTAAGCAGTGCTTACACTAGTCAAGGACTTTTCAGCTTCCCATGCTCTACTGACTGAGAAGGCTGGAGGTGCACAAGAAGCTGGGAGGGGGCACAGCCAGGACAGCTGACCCCAACTGGCCAAAGGGACATTCCATACCATGTGACGTCATGCTCAGTACATAAACTGGGGAAAGCTGGCC
>NW_008794447.1:2327689-2345650 GCF_000699145.1 Aptenodytes forsteri
AACGCCCCCCCCCCCCCCCCCCCCCCGCGCCCCGGGGGGGGGGAGAGTGAGCGAGTGGCTGTGTTGTGCTCAGTTGCCGGCTGAGGTTAAACCATGACACCAATTGAATCCTTATAAAAGCCATCACATTTGTACGGAGATTTTTCATCTGTTTTTTTAAGGAAACAAGGTTTATACAAATGCTTCATCTCTTCTCTGCCCAATAACTTTTCAATCTGTTGGACAATTTCCTCTTAACTTGAGAGACGGAAACAGATTAGTACTTCCACCAAGGAAAATTTGCAGCATGTTACCCACACATTTTCCTGTATGTCTGCAGTGTGAGGCCAGGTATATTATTAAAACTATACATGGAAGACCAAGATTAGGAATACCTCACTGAACAGTTCATCTCTTATTAGATACAGGGTAACCCAACCATGAGACACAAAGCAAAACCCATCTTCTAAAAATTTAATTGCTCAGACAACTACTTGTCTAGTCCTATCTATCCCAGGAAAGTCAAATGAAGTATTTCTTAGTTTTGCTTCAAAATGTGCAATCTATCATCTTAAGACTTAAGCTTTTTGTCACTACAGTTAAGAAAGATGAAATTTTTTTGAAAAGCACTCAGGACCTAAAGTTCATAGAGTTAGTCAAAATAAACAAAACCCAATGAATATTGTATAGTCTAAGTAATAATTCCTTCAGCTTTTCATTTTGAAGTGTTTTATCTCTTCTGATAACAAAAATTCATTAGCTGTCTCATTAACATAGTCTTCCTTGATAATGAGGACGTATCTTTTTATATGTAAAAACAACAATTAAAATATTTGTTAATGTCAGCCAAAAATCTTCATTAGATTCCCATGGTTATGAAAAAAAATAATTAATTGAGACATTCTTCTTTTAATTTTCACAAATTAAAAAAAAAAAAATCTTACTTTCTTAGAAAAATATTTGGGGGCCAGAAGGTGTCTGACTTTCCTGATGGTAAGGAATTAACTTTGTTTGCAGCTTTTCTTGTTTTGTCTTCTTTTCAAAGACTGCTAAGGATATACATTGTGGAATAACAAGAAAACTTCAAAACACAATAGTATCTTTTACCCTTGTCTAACAGTTTCTTCTGTTTGGAACAGTTCCTACTACACCATACACATGTACTTTGCTTTGAAGTCTCATTAGATATGTATGAGTTCATAGTTTAGCAAATTGTTGAAATATCTTTTTCAAAAGCTCTGCTTGGCAGTGTGATATTTGACTAAACAAGTCAATTAAACTGAAGAAGATAAATTACATTCCAAAAGAAAGGTACCATTAGATAACTACCGCATATTCCTAGCAATTCATTAGAGTGCTCCTGAGTTTCTCTCTTCCAATTTAGTATGCAAGGCAAATGTGATACTAATGAAAACAACACAGATTATTTATTCACTTAATCAATCAGTTTCAAACTCTTGAGTGACAAGTTTACTTAAGTTAATTGAACGTGTAACTTTGTCAAATCCAAGCCTAGTGTAAGCACAGACAAATCCTACCATTCTGTAACGTGGCACACAAAGAAGCGCTGCCACGTGCAGTACTGGTTCTAAGGAAGGCTTTTCTCATGACAAGAAGAGACAAGCTACTTCATTATTAAAAAACAGATCATCACCGTATCCTCCTGCCTGTCCTACTGTATTGAAAGATAAGTATTACGTAAACAGAAATATATGCAGTCACATTTTGAAATTCAGAAGAAAATAGTCTCAACTTCAAAAAAATACAACTTCATTTCTTAACATTAACTTACTGCTGCATGGAAAGTTTTATTTCAACTTCAATTGTTTTTAACTGTTTTAAATCATGGGTGTATTTTTGAAGTAAAACAAGTAAAACAAGTCATATGCAAGTATCTTGAAACAACCTGACCCTCTTGTTTGGGAGGAAAAATAGCCAAATTATCTGCAAATGAATTCAGCAACTGAAAAATGTATTGACTACCATTTAATATTAAGTGAAAAAAGGAGAAAACAAATTGGTGTAGAGTCTAGTTCAGCCATTGTGTGGGTGCCTGTACACGTCAGACAGTAACTTCTGACCTCCTCACTTGTTATCTATCAAGAATAAAAGCTGGGGAAAAAAATGAGCAGAGGAAAACCTTGTTCATTTTGTCTGGCATAAAGATTTTACTTCACAGATTCATTCTTCTTCTTCTTCTTCTTCTTCATTATTATTATTATTATTTTATTTCAATTATTAAACTGTTTTTATCTCAACCCACAAGTTTTTTCTCACTTTTACACTTCCAATTCTCTCCCCCATCCCACTGGAGTGAGGGGGGGAGTGAGCGAGCGGCTGTGTGGTGCTCAGTTGCCAGCTGAGGTTAAACCACGACAGCATATAAGGCTGTCACATGCTAAAGTTTTTTTATCCATATTTTTATATGTTCATGTCAGCTATTCATCATGAGCCCAGCTATACAAACATCAATATTAGAAAATTTAAGGACAAGAAAGCAAATGCTGCAGCAGAAGAAGAGAATTTCAAAGTCCTGGTTTTATTTTGCATGGGTGACAGATAGATGAGATATTAACTGTTGGTAGTGAAAGACAGAAGTTTTTCTATGCATTACCTGGGTAAATTTTAAAAGGAAGCATATACACTGAGGATATATTTTAGTAAAGATGTATGAGAGTTATGAGTTAGAGCCAGTCTCAGGTGTGATAGAGTAGAAAGCAGACGTTGACTGATGCAACTGAAGCACATGGAAAAAATAATGATTTTCACAAAAACAGCGATTTGACAATCACATACATTTATCAAAAAATGTATGGTTTTGTTAAAAAAAAAAAATCTACAAAATGTTACCTGTTCAACTGTTCCAAATTTCCACCTCCAAATCTCATCACCAAAAATCCATTTTATTATCTATTATTAATGATATCATATTTAAGGCAATTCTTTTGTTTAAATTACTTTTAAAGCTCTGGAAAGAGTGTTGAGAGATGTCTGTTTTCTACTGACCCAGGTTGATATAAAAAATTATGATTTGGGGGAAGATTCATAGAATCACAGAATAGTTTGGGTTGGAAGGGACCTCTAAAGGTCATCTAGTCCAACCCCCCTGCCGTGGGCAGGGACATCTTCAACTAGAGCAGGTTGCTCAGAGCCCCCTCCAACCTGACCTGGAATGTTTCCAGGGATGGGGCATCCACCACCTCTCTGGGCAACCTGTGCCAGTGCTTCACCACCCACAGCGTCAAAAATTTCTTCCTCCTTATACCTAGTCTAAATCTACCCCCCTTTAGTTTAAAGCCATTCCCCCTTGTCCTGACGCAACAGGCCCTGCTAAAAAGTTTGCCGCCACCTTTTCTAGAAGCCCCCTTTAAGTACTGATAGGCTGCAATAAGGTCTCCCCGAAGCCTTCTCTTCTCTAGGCTGAACAACCCCAACTCTCTCAGCCTTTCTTCATAGGAGAGGTGCTCCAACTCTCTGGTCATCATTGTGACCCTCTTCTGGAGCTGCTCCAACAGGTCCATGTCTTTCTTATGCTGAGGGCTCCAGAGCTGGACGCAGGACTCCAGGTGGGGTCTCACCAGAGCAGAGTGGAGGGGCAGAATCCCCTCCCTTGACCTGCTGGCCACGCTGCTTTTGATGCAGCCCAGGATACGATTGGCCTTCTGGGCTGCCAGCGCACATTGCTGGCTCATGTCCAGCTTTTCATCCACCAGTACCCGCAAGTCCTTCTCGGCAGGGCATCCCTCTAAATGTAGGAAGGATATATTGTCAATGATGCAATATTTTGCATCACTCTAAATGTAGGAAAATTATCATTTTTCCAAAGCAATTCAAACACATGACTGATTTTTACTAGTGTCTTAAAGTTAATATTACTTTTGAATGGGTGAAGTACAGATATATATCTACTACAAGTGTATGCCCACAATCTTTTTAGTAAGAGTTAAAAACTATTCAGTCCCATAAGAGTGATTTTAAAAAAAAAGCAAACCAAAAAACAAAAAACCCCACCATACTCAGAGTTTTCGTTTGAGGTATGAAATTGAAAGAGGATTAGCAGGAGGAAGAGAGAGACAGAAGGCATAAATGGGTCACTTTGTACTAAATTATTTTTGTATGTAGAAGTGAAAACATGGGATTTCTCAACACCTTTGCATTTGAGGCCTCCATTGGTGATAAATAAAGGAAGCTGAGAGCAGACAGCTTCACGATGAACAAAGGGAGTTTTGTCCTTCAAGCAGCAGATCACAGACTTCTGGTACTCCTTGCCAAAGCAGTTGTAGATGCAAAAAGTGTATATGGCTTCAGGAGGAGAATGGGCAGTCACTTAGAAAAGGGTTTCTAAATGGAAAAAAACAAAAATAGGATCATCAGATTCCTAGAGGTAAAGATGATCAGAAGTTAGGAGAATATTAGAGGGGAGGTACCATATATTCTTGCTGCCTTCTTATTCTTTCCTAGACATTTTCTTTTGGGTAATGTTTGGGAAGGATATAGAAATAGACCCTTGGTCTGAACTAGTGGATGTGTTCTGACATTCTTGTGACACAAAAACCATAAACAGACTTAGTGTATCTTGTACCACCCTAAAATCTGCCCAGCTGCGTGTGTGTAAAGTGATCAAGCTTGTGTTTAGCAGAATGGAGTCTTGCCTCTTTGGTTAGATGTTATCCAAGTTCACATCCAGTACAGCTTGGAACATAGATAATTCTTATCTCACAGAATAATAGAATAGCCCAGGTTGGAAGGGACCTTGAAAGATCATCTGATCGAACTTTTCATGGGAAAGGAAGCCTAGATGAGATTATCTAGCACCCTGTCCAGTCGCATCTTGAAAACCTCCAGTGATGGGGACTCTACCATGTCCCTGGAAAGGTTGTTCCAGTGAATGATTGCTCTCACTGTAAAAAATTTCTTTCTTATTTCAAGATGAAACCTCTCCCAGTGCAACTTGTACCTGTTGCCCCTTGTGTTCTCCATGTGGCTCTTTGTGAAGCGACAATGTCCATCCTCTTTGTAGCTGCCCTTTAAGTACTGGAATTGTGTTATGAGGTCTCCCCTGAGCCTTCTTTTCTCCAGGGAGAAACGACCTCACTCCTTCGGTCTTTTCTCATAGGGTAAGTTCTCCAGCCTGGTAATCATCTCAAACACAGTAACCTTAAACTATTGCAAAAGGTAGTAATTTTAATTATCCCGAAGCAGGACTAAGTAAGACTAAGTTTGGCAAAAGGACTTTGAACTATAACTTTGAATTCTTTCATATTACTTTCATTATAATTAACAAAATACCCTTTTTTTATTTTTGTCCCTCTGACACAATCAGGGTCTATTTTTGCCATAGGAAAATTCTTTTTTTAAGTTTCATGGACTTTAAAATTCAATCTGTTATGGAAGGTAAATGTGAAAAACGTGGTATGCAAATATCACTGTACTTTATGAGAAGAGGAAGACAGTTTATGGAAATATATGTCATTGTGCAGACACCATTTTTGTGGCTGATACATAGATTCATATTTGACCAGCAAGAGAGAAGGAAGAACATTTGGTCAGCTGATATTAATGGTGTATCTTGCGCTTACAATGCTGCATTGCTCACTGCAAATAAAATAATTCCCATCATAGTTTTGCATGGCTCTTGCACCAAAAGGTCTGTCTTACCGCTCAATATGCAGAGGTAGTTGCGATAGGCAGATGGTTCAGGTAGACATCGGCCTATTTCTGTTGTTCCCCAATATATTCTTCCTCTCATTTATGTGTTATTGTCTCCTGCTGTCCCTATCTAATAGAGGGGGAAATTGTGCACAGCAGGAACTCAGAAACCCTGCACTTTGACAGTCAGTGTTTCCTTTTTGTTTGGGAGGATAAGAGTAAAAGGAGAATTTCACTGATTCATGATTCATATGACAATGATAGATAGTTCCTGCTGAAAAGTGAACTATTTATTGAATAAGAATATGCCATCTAATAATAACTCAGCAGGGAAGTGAACTAAGTAGCATATTCATCAGCAAAGGGGATTCCCAACCAAGTGATTATCTGCTTTCCAAATTTTATATTGAAAGCAAACTGCTGTGTATCACTGCGGTAGCTATCATTACTTGCAGTCTATGTAGACAGCGATCCCTATGCACTGTGAATATTTATTGTCGTAATGAGAGACCAAGTCATCTGATAATCTCAGTTCTAGTACTAGATATCCAGCATGAAATAACAACCTGTAGAATCGTTATCTTTTCTCTTCCTTGCTGGTTTTTGTTGTTGTTGTTGAGGTTTGGGGGGTTTTGGTTTTGTTTTTAATTCATGGAACTGATCTGAATTATTCAAAGGCAGCAATACAATCTATTTTATGTGGCTGAGCCAAGTCCCGTTTGATCATGTTCTCTTCCATTTGTATTCTGTTTAAGTAGAACTCATGCCATGCAGCTACATATGAACCGTGTGACAGACAGTGAGTCCTTGTAAAGTATTGCAGGCTGTTGGGAAAGCTGAAATTCTTATTTCCCTGAAAAATAATTTTCTGTATTTTAATGTGGCAACAGACAACAAATTCAAGCGTGATTGTGTTACTGAACTTGATAAAATTATTGTGGAATTATATCAGGCATAATCAGTCTTCCCCATAAAGTTTGAACTGTAAACTATAGCCCTGATCCTGCAAAGGCCACCACCTAAGGGTGACATTTACACAGATCTCTCCATCAGCATCACTGCTGATGAAATCTACAGAAGTGCTGGAATTTACAACTACAGACAATAAAATAAAATAAACAGCTATAAAAACACTGAAGTATCAAAACTGTATTGAAAAAAATGCAGATGTGAAGAATAATTCAAGGATAGTTAGGGTCACAAACACTCAGCTATGGTGTTTTATAGCTGAAACACAGGACATACACAGGCCACCAAAGGCACATCAGAAATGTGCGGGATGGGGGATAGAACCGGGGGAAAAAAAAAGTAAAATTCGTGGGTTGAGATAAAGACAGTTTAATAGGACAGAAAAGGAAGGGAAAAGAATAATAGTGATAAAAGAATATACAAAACAAGTGACGCACGATGCAATTGCTCACCACCCGCTGACCAATGCCCAGCCAGTCCCCGAGCAGCGGCCCCCCCGGCCAGTTTTCCCCAGTTTATGTACTGAGCATGACGTCACATGGTATGGAATGTCCCTTTGGCCAGTTGGGGTCAGCTGTCCTGGCTGTGCCCCCTCCCAGCTTCTTGTGCACCTCCAGCCTTCTCAGTCGGTAGAGCATGGGAAGCTGAAAAGTCCTTGACTAGTGTAAGCACTGCTTAGCAACAACTAAAACATTGGTGTGTTACCAGCATTATTCTCATCCTAAATCCAAAACACAGCACTGTACCAGCTACTAGGAAGGAAATTAACTCTATCCCAACCGAAACAGGACATATGCTTTGAAGGTTTTACTGGAAATATCTTGGTCTACCTTAAATTGGCTTACAGCTCTGCCAACACAGTTGGAGTGTCGCGTGCAGGCAAGCTGGGTGCTGATGCACATGATGCATAGATATGAGCCTCATTGTGTGGGCTCATTTTCCTTAAAAAGGTGGTAAGTTACCTTTATAGAACTGTTATGGTAGCAGAACAGAATGTTACAGCAGTCACACATTTTATCTGCTGATTAGTTTCATAGTATACTTTCCCATTTCTTAGTCATTTAAGAGTTGCATATAAGTTATGAGCAGTCAGACAACATTAAGTATAAATTATTTTATGACCATGTATAAATATATATAATGAACATGACGTTACTTTGATTTATCAATCCATGATTAAATAATAAACTTTTATAGCTTCATCCTCCATACAGCATAAATTGTACATCATATTCTATGTATGTTACCCTATAATTTCAGATAAGAAATATTATTAAGTGGGTAATTTTGCTGTTGAAAAATTGTCAGCAGAACTAATCAAAATATTGCAAGACATTACAGAATAACCTGATTTCTTTTTTTTTTTAAACGGTTATTATAATAAACCTTGTTCCCCAGATAGAAACACAAGTTAAACATGATCTGTGTGTTCTTAATCTTGAACTACCTACCATTTGTATTCAACGTCTATAAATTCAACAAAAGCTGTGAATAGCTCTTCCCAACACTTAGAAACCTGGTGGAATTGTTAATTTTCAGAGGAGGTAGAACTGTTTCATATACAATCTAGACATCTCTTCCTGGACTTAGACTTTGGAATATACATACCTTCCTTGAGGATGCTTAACTTAGGAAAGGTAAGCTGGAAGGTATGATTTCTGATCTCCCTTTTGACTTAACAGCTAGCTACACTCTGGTAGCAAAAAGCGTGGAATTACTCTGTAAAGTTAAATTGTCTTGGACTTAATCAAGAGCTAGGCTCAGCTTCAAGCTAGTTTAAATTTTGTCCACATTTCATGGAAAGGAAGAGGATAGCATAGAGTTTGATGGGGCATATGCACAATATTTGCTGTCTGTGAGAAAGGGTAAAATAGTTTGTGGAGAGAATGAAGAATGGAGGACAATTTGCTAATATGTATTTACATGCCCCAAATTTCCATGCCAAAATTACATATGCTTTAGATGCTTTGAATGACCATGTTTACTTCTAATTGTCTGATGATGGCAGAAAATATTATATACTGAGTATTCATACTCAGTATGGCTCATACTGAGTATGATCAGAGACATACATACGTATGTCTCTTTGTATGGGTCTCCTATGTGACTTCACAGGACATTGGCACACTACAATACAAGAATATTTACAATTGTTCAAGTATGAGAAAATCGTATGTCTCTGTATGGGTCTCCTATGTGACTTCACAGGACATTGGCACACTACAATACAAGAATATTTATAAAAGTTCAAGTATGAGAAAATACAGTGTTATGGATTATTTCTGTATTAATGTTGGCTGTGAAGAAAATTAGGAAAATTACAAAATCCCGATTCATAAAGTATCAGAGTTCAGATTCACGTTCTGTAGACTATGGAAACAAATCAACATTAGATAATTTTTCCAGTTATTTCTGTAAGTGCTCTCATTAATAATTAAAAGGCTAAGAAAAGAAGAAATCTGTTTCTAATGAAAGCTTATTACCATTAAATGAATAATATATGATTCACTGGAATATTTTACTTGTATGTTTTGCTTACATTTATATGTCTGTTATCAAGGTAGAAAAATGAAACAGAACCACATGGCAACTGAAGGTCCCCCGAGAAACACAGAAAGTCCATGGATATTGACAGCTCTGGCTGCTGAGGTGCTTTGAGTTTTAGAAACTGACTGTATGGAAGAAAAGAGAGGTAGTACACCATGGGACATTGCAAAGATGAGAGTACTAGATACTTAAGGAAAAGGAAACCATTTGGAGATAAGTATGTTTGGCATTCTCCAAAAGGCCAACTGTACTCTTACTATTTTTCAAAGCAGCAGTATTGTTTGCATTTTACAGGTCTGTGATATTTTACAGATTATGCAACAGGTATGTTAAGTTATCGCTACAATAATATGTCTAGCAGTTGGAAAATTTCATCTGGGAGGGCTGGGGAGTAAAACCAACACTGCCAAAAATAAAACATTACTAAATTCTCGAAGGTCTTTTTAAGAGTCCTGTCTCAGAGAGGGAAATCAACCTGAATGTTTCTTTCCAATGGAACAGGAGATGAAGAAAAACAGAATGCTTGATGGCAATCCCAGACAAGTCACTGAAAGCCTCTAGATTCCTTATTTCACAAAAAGAAATACCAACCTGGGCCTTCAACCAGCAACTGGATTCACTGACATTTCCATTCTCCCCTGCGTTCCACAGGCCTGGGCATCAAACAACTGGCTGCTCCTACTTGATTTGGAGAAAACAAAATCTCAGCATGCACTTTTCATTCTGTTTTCTGTCCTCATCTATTTTAATCCTGTATGCTTCTCCCTGAACAAAACATTTCTTTAAATTTCGAGATTGCTTTGCTAACTCACGGTAGGGTTTTAATACAGGAAGAGATTGGGATACCCTACTTCTAAAACACCGTATGCTGCCTGGAGTCAAACTGCTAACAATTTTGGAACAATGAGCAAGTAACCAGCCTCTATTTTCCACTTGTCAGATAGAGTCTTAGGAAAATTTAATTATGAGATTTAATTGCGCAATACTAATTATTTCTGTATCAATTTGCTGAAATAAACCTGAAGTCTTAGTGCTTCCATGTCCAATAGCTAATAGATATGGTATCCTGAGTTTACCTGGTGGGTAGGCAGCTCCTTAAAAAGAGATAGACTGATGATTATGTCAATATCATTCTTTCATCTCTCAGAAGCCTTCTGAAAAGTCAAGTCTAATTACAGTGACAAATAAGGAAAGGCCACAATGGAAAGATGCCCTTATGCTGAGATAATTGTTGATAAGGATGTTGAAAGAGATTGAGTTCATATGAAAAGATAATTCTCATTAGCAAGTAAAGGTCTCATTATTTCCGTTCCAATAGAGCTCTGACAAAACAGGTAAATAAACAATAGAAAATACACCAGACTTTCCACAGATTTTTATATATCCTACTACTATGTTATTTTACAGTAATTAAAAACATGATCTAAGGGTATTAAAGATTATATTGAAGGACTTTAATGTCAGTACAGTTCTGGTTTTAGTTGGTGGTGGTGGGGTTTTTTGCTGCTGCACTGAAGTCCTACTAATGGATAGAGGTGCTTGAAACTTGCTAGCTGAGGGGATTACAAGTTTACAGTTAATTCTCCAGCCTCAAAATGACTGCCATTATGTCACTTATGATAGTGGGTTTGTACAATAAGTGGTTGTCTAAAAGTCAGTTTCCAATCCTTAGTCAGACTGAAGCTTGTGGTTTTAACTGTTTGACCTTAAGCCCACAGGAAAAAGTTCACAGTACTCAGTAATCTATTGCAAACAATTTGGGTGCTCAACAGACTGTTCTGTGTGCTGTAGATCTCCCTGCAGAGAAGAACATGGCTATAATTCATTGCAAGTATTGATTACTATTGACTCATTAAGAAGGAAATAAATTCCTCTGAAGTATATAAATTGAAAAGTGGGAAACAAAAGTGACTGGAGATAGTGTTTAACAACAGGTTCTGAAGAATGAAACTAAAATGTTTTGCACTAGAAAAAGACATGCTTATTCTTAATGCCCATGATTCCTATACTGCTGGCATCTGTCTCTTTACTACACATTCTGCATTCTTTTTTGGTAAACAGGATTATTATACTTTGTACTCTGTAGTATTATTTCAACATATTTACAGTGCTATGAATGCCTCTCTCCTTTAAAAATCCTCATCAACCCTTAGCAGTAAATATTTCTCATTCTGGTTTTTACCCACAACAAAAAATGCAACACTTCAGGAATATTTGTGATGTTTAAATTAAGCCATTCAGCAATCCCCCACTCCGTACTTCATATTCCATGTAAATGTATGATGTAATGAAGTGAAATATCATTACAATACCCTTCACTTAATTGTAAGCTATTATTTGGAATTATTGTAAAATGGAGAAGGGGAGAAATAAATTTCCAGCAAGAAATAACGTGAACTTTTTCTTTTCAAGAGCTATTTTCTATATAATTTCTAAAATGTTCTCCTTTCATGTTTTGAGAATTTTGATTCTACTATCTTTATGTTTCTATATGGAAACACTTCATTTTATGTATATTCATAATAAAGAAAAAAAACTCTTTAAGGTAAAATACATAATTAAACTATAAAATAAAATTTCCAGCAAATAACGTGAACTTTTTCTTTTCAAGAGCTATTTTCTATATAATTTCTAAAATGTTCTACTTCCATGTTTTGAGAATTTTGATTCTACTATCTTTATGTTTCTATATGGAAACACTTCATTTTATGTATATTCATAATAAAGAAAAAAAACTCTTTAAGGTAAAATACATAATTAAACTATAAAATAAAAAAAAATTGTTTTGTTGTACCCTTAATTTTGAATAAAGCTTGTTTCTAGGAGAAAAAAAAATATTTGGGGTTTCCAAGTTAACTTTGGAGCCTTTTTGTTACGACTTTCTGTTCCTTGCCATCATCCTGTTCCTTACCATCTTATAATTGACATGCTTATCAGTGTTTTCTCCAGTTCAATTAGTTAGCCTCCAGTTCAATTAATTAACCTGTGCTGGTTCTGCCAGAAGTCATCTGGGCTGTGGAGGGATGCACAGAGGTTGTTCTAGCTGTGATCCTAAAGCCTAGTCATCTTTACAAAGAAATGGAAGGAACTAATTCTCTGGTTTTTAAGCCTGCTAGTGGACATACAGTTTTGGTCCCCATGTGACTGACTGCTAAATGCTTCCGGATAACTATTGGAAAACACTGAATAGATGGGGTGGGGGGATGGGATGATATACAGTAATGCAAAACCAGATTTGTTTTGGGTAGGCAGAAAGAATTAGAGATTTTATCCACCACCATTAGTCTTTAAAAGCTTCAAATACCTTCACAGCTACCCGGTAGACACACAACACACAACTCTTTACCCTTAGAAAGCCCTTTCCTAGGGTGTGTAGAAAAGCAATTGTAAGGAATTCCAAGAAAGTGGGTGCCTGGAAAGAGAATTAATGTTAGACATCCGTCCTATGCAATAAGTTTGGAACTTTAGACTTATCACATTTTGTTTCTTCCAATCAAATTAAGTTGGTCACTCTCAGGGCAGAATGAATGATACTTGCCTGTAATACAAATGCAATCTATATTTATAGTATTTAACTTCATCCCACTTTTCTTACTCAGTTCCTCTAGGTTTTTTATTTGACATTTTCATTCTCTTCTGTCAAGGCAAGGCCTTCCAGTTTTCTGTCATTAGTAAATTTCATTTACACCATCCTTCTTCTTGTGTGCCAAGATAACTAATTAAATGACTTAAGATTTATTCCAGTAACATTCCTGCAGCCTGATACTCTCCCCTTTCAGCACAACCAGTTGCTATGTCTGATTCAACCAGTTCCTTACAACCTTACAATTAATATGCCAATCAGTGTTTTCTTCACTTCAGTTAATTTCTCCCTTGTGACTATTAAACCTTTCTGGGTTACTACTGCAGAACACTGAAGAACCATGCATGGAAGTGCACAGCTTTAGCAGCATCTGTTTTTCCCTAGTCATACACATGACTGCATAATTTGCATCAACTCTGTTTTTTGTTATGAGGAATGGACTTTCAGTAAAACACAGGACAAGTCCACAGCTATGTAATGTTGCGTGGACAACTCTAGTGTACACAGTTATGTTTAATTTCTATGACTTGTTTGTTTGTTTTTCAAATAGTATCAAATCTGACTGCCATGGGAGTAATGGATTTCTGTATGCTGAAATTACTCTTTTGGAACAAAATAAAACAAAACAGCCCTTGGAGGACTACTATCCAGTCCATATCTTTGAGAAGCTATCTCCTGCAACTGCTGCCAAAGGAGCACAAGAGCATTTCACTAGCACAAATCCACTGGAGCGATTCTCTATTGTCACCCATCTTATGTTTGCATTTACATCTTTGCAAATAATTAAATGCCATAATTTTCCTGAAGACTGGCTTGTGTATTCACTTTGCAATATTGTAATCAACAGGATAACTACTCAAACAGCCCTACTAACAGAAGTAGGTCATATTTCCATCAACACTTACACCTTTGTCTTACTAACAAACCTGATCAGCTTTCTCTATAGTGCGGCACTGCAAGTAGTTACGTTTGTCTTAGGGCATGGCCACTGTGAGCATAAGCCTAAGGAGGACACAGGAGTAGAAGTATGTAGCAGCTACTTTCAGCAATTGCTGTGTCTTATGCTTGCTAAATGTGTGCAACTCAAGGGCTATGGGTCCAAGGCAGTGAGGAGCATCCAAGCTGTGGCTGCCATACTGCTGTTACACAAGGCCTTACAGACCTCTCTTACTTTTTGCTGGTACCAGTATGCTTAATATGTGACAACAAGTATTTTTTTAGAGTTAGTTTCAAGCTGAACGGGCTCCTTTTGTGGCCAGTGCTGATGAAAGAATTATGAGGTGAAACAGGAGTGGAGGGAGAAAAACAGGGAGAAATTGCATTGTACTTGGTTGACAAGGTAGCCTGCATTCTGCAGCTTAGTCTCTGAAAGTCTTTATTTGGGGGTTTTGGAGCTGCTATAAAATAGTTGATGCTAAAAAGTTCCTACCCTTCAATCAATAAGACTACAACCTATGCTTATACCTGCTGATGGCTTGCCTTTACATATTTGCTCGTAGGCTAGGAGGAATTGCTTGGGACAACTGCTAGCACAACGAAGTAGTAAAGCTGAATTCACAGCTACGTTTTTCTACCAACAGTGTAATTCCATTTACTTCAGGTACATTTGCAATACAGTCAACTCAAATATTTAAGATATTTGCCTGAAATTTCACTGCAAATATTTAACTTCTTTCATTTTAAATTCTTAAGACCTTCTGAAGTAATGAAAATCAGTGAATCTGTATCTGAATAAAATACAACAGCAATAAATCTTGTGCAAGTCAGAAATATTGCAAGAAAACATTCCTTTCTTGAAAAGATGGTTTTTCTCAAATTGAGAACTGAGGCCTCTTAGAGATGTTAAATGTAAATATAGCATAATGGTTATCTGAGACACAGGAGGTTTTTATTTGTTTTCCTCTTCCAGAGCTTTATAGAAATAACAGATTTATAGAAACCTAGTTCAGAATCACCAAGAGGCTACTGTTATAATGTGATGCCACAGAATGGTAACAGAAAGATTTACCCTGAATCTCCTTAAGCTAAATATATTTGGGATGGAGGAAAACATCCTCTACCTTAGCTCAGCAGTTATGGTTTTCATCCCAGATGTGCCAAGAGCCAAAGAGGTGACAATTTTATAGTCAGTGCGTTAACTATTTTCATTTTGACTTTGGACATAGTTAGTAGGCTTACACAGTGTTCAACTTACAATCCTGCTGACTTGACTTTTAGCTATAAACCCAGAACTGCGCTCATGATCATCTTATTGCATTATTACTGTAATGTTAGACTTCCGTTATATCACCGTAACTCCAGCCAAACATTTAATACATTATTTTGGATGTATGAGGAACTGTTTATTTAATTCTATTCCTTCATTAAACATACCAAGTCAAATGACCTATGCCTTGAATTATTTTCACCAACTTTCAAAAAGACTGCCTGAAAGCCAACAGCGGTCATCCTTAGCTCATTCATTGAATTTCATCATTCTCAAAAATTGGACAACCAATACAGGTAATCAGTCAATTTTGTTCTGGTGAAGTTCCAAAAGTCAATGGACTTCATGCACTTAAGTTATTAATCTGTAAAGCTTCAAACAGTATTTTCTCTTTATCTACAGCTTTTTACTGAACAACTTCCTGCTGCTCAGTGATAGCGTTATTATTCTCATTCTTACTTCAATAAAATAAGATCTTTTAGTTAACTTATAAATTAAGTAAAATCTGTACTTAAGTTGAAGACATGGGGTGGCAAAAAAGAATGCTGTGGCCTCCCTGGACAGAGACAGATGATCAATGGTAGTGGCAGTAGACATATTTGCCTTTTACATAGTAGACTTTGGGCTAGAAGAAGTGCAAGCTGCACAAGCTTGCTGAGCCTAGTGATTAGGGACTAAATTATTAATATAAGAATAAGACTCCCTTCTTCCTCCCCCCTTTAATTTTTTGTCACATTTTATCCAATGTCTAATGCAAAAATTGTAAAGAGTGGAACAGGAATTTAGCCTCTCTCAGTTTTTACTGATCCTACCAGTAGACTTCAGAGGCATTCTTCTGTTGTTCTCTATTCGTAAACCCCTGCACCACTGTATCACAGTGTGCTGTGCACAGTGTGCTCCCCTCTCCAATTTCCCACTCTGCCAGCATAGCGTGGTGATTAGGACGCTCTCCTCTCTCCTTAAACTAGTGATTCTGAAGAAACTTAGGCAAAAGATAGATTCACAGATCAGTTCAGGTGCTCCTGCATATGCACGCATGTCTAAGCCACCTAGAGAAGCAGAGAGTGACTTGGTTAAATACTGATCTCCAGATTACTCTACCGGAACTATCTATTATTTACAGTCTGGGTCTTACTTACACAACCACGTAAGGTATAAGATCAAGACTAAACAAGGAAGTGAGACTCCTACTCAGTTCTTCCTAACCTACACAGGACTTTCTTGACAAAGAATCAGATTTGCAGTAGATACTTTAGTCCTGTCACAAAGTGCAACCAGGACTTTCAACTTCAGTACTGTATTTTCAAGGAGGAAGAAGAACAGATATTGTCCCAAAATACTTTAAAACAGTGACCTGGGAACCTGGAGAAAATGGGACAGATGAGCTCAATTTCTTTTTTTTCATATTTTGCGTTGCAAAATTTTTATCTACTTGGGACATTCTCATTTGCCGGATGAGATGTTCAGAGCACCCAGCAGGATATCCCCAGTGTAACTATTGTAAAGACTTGACATAGACAGTAACTGATCCTGAACTGAAAACTGTCAAAAATTCATTTGGTTCATTAATTTATTTTTTTTAATTTCTTTTTCAGGATGACGAGTATTTAGATTTTTTTCTAACTAGACTAGTCAATTAAACTCGTCTGTTTTATTTTAACTCAATATCTATTCCTGACAATTATTAACTCTGAAGAATCCACTGAAACAAAAGAGAAAGAACTCCACAATCCAATTTTTTTTGTGCTTTAAGAAAAGCCATTTAATAACCATACTTTAGAGCTACCAGATTTTTTATTTTTATACCATAGACCTTCAGATTTTATTAAAGCTCACTCCAGGATATAAAAGTATCAATTCAGTACATATCTTCCTTTTCTACTCTGAAGCCTGAACTCTTGCTTGTTTTTAACTTACAGAAATGGAGACCCAAAAAAGATGGTTTGATGGCAGGCGAGGAGGGAGGGTGGAAATCAATTCCTCTTATTCCCACAAGTGCATCTTTTGTTAACTTTATGGGAAAAGTAAAAAAACTAGGGTCATGCAGTTAGAATTTAAAAAAAAAAAAGTTGTTTAAGCCCCAGTGCATCTAATTAAAGTTCATTACAGGTGAAACCATAGATGAACACAAGAACTGACAGGTAGTGACGCACCAACCAGCAGATCAGTACTTAGATGAAAATGTGCAAAATAACGAGGACATTTTTCGGTACCTCTAGTTGGATGCTCAAAGCAAAGCTAAAGTCAATGCACCTTACAATTAGTCACTACAAACATGTATCAAACATACTAGTTTCTCTCCTGAAGGACAGTGCTGCTGTTCATGAAGACTGGTAGCATGAAATGAGTGTTCTCAGAGAAGTGACCCTGAAAGTTTGGATGTCAGTACACACACGATTTTTTGAAACGCATTTTGAAAGCCTATGAAAATTACCTCTATCTTTGCAGTGTCTAAGTACGCACATCTCAAGACAGACCGCCTCCACAAAGTACCTTCCAGCCTGCCCTCAGCAAGGCTTAAATCTTCTGGGAGAAAAAGGTCCACTGAACTCTAATGAACTATTTTAGACATAGTCCAGTAGACTAGTTTCCCTCCCGCACATTGTATTTTATCTTCAGAGTTTATTTGGCAAGTTCATTTTCTAGGTAGGTTTCTTTGAGAGAAGTTTTAGAAATTCTGTTCATAGGGGAATTTGAGGACAGATTAATAGGCCTGCTTCTTATTTCTTCTTTTTTTCTAGACAAAAAGAGAAAGTCTAATTCACAGAGTACTAAGTATCAAAAAGTGAAATTCTGCTTTTGTTATACAATTTTAAGAGCAAGACCTTTAATTTCCCAAGCTCTCTTAGACATTCATTAGACATTCATATTGACTACTTAAGTGAATGTAGAATCCTTGGCTTAAAAACCCATGTAATAGCCCGAAGGACAAAGAGTTTCAAGGAATTGGGTGAGGAATTGGTTAGATGGTCACATTCAGAGGGTCAATGGCTCAATGTCCAGATGGAGATTGGTGACGAGTGGCATC
>NW_008794447.1:2346615-2381970 GCF_000699145.1 Aptenodytes forsteri
GGTTGGACTAGATGACCTTTAGAGGTCCCTTCCAACCCAAACTATTCTGTGATTCTATGAATAAACTTTTAAAGTTTCATTGTAGGTATAATGCAATCACAGACATTACAGACATTAGACGTGCACGACAGCTTTAATGCATATGGTGAAAATGGCAAAAAAAGTAGCTGTGATATGGAAAAGATTGCAGATTCCACACCAAAACCCATTTCCAGAGTTGGAATTTAGGCTTATGCTACTTTGTTTGCTTTCATATTGTCAGTTATCTTTGTTTCCTTTGATGCAGTCACCAGTTTTCCATGCTAGCAATCAAAATTGCTTGAGAGGGGGATAGCTCCATGAAGTAATGTTAGCAAAATGTAAGTTTATCAAGCATTCTAGACCTAAAAAGCCAGACACAGAAGCTTACCTGCATCTGGCTATCATTTAATTCTAAAATTAACTCTGCTTTTCTGCGTACTTTGTAGAGAGTTGGTAATTTAGCTTTGTTAATTCCACTTTTGGGCAAGGACTTTAAAAAATTGATTGCAGCAACACTTTGTGTTGAAATAATTAGGATCTGGTTTTGGATCTGTATGATGGTCTTTCAACAACCAGAAAAACCACAATTTTCTCTGTGCCCTGTCACTACAGAATCAGAACTTGAAATGCCCAATAATTGATATTAGCGGTACATCCACAATCAAGGCCTAAGAGCAAACCTAGAGGACACACTGTCACAATTGTGTGAAAGACCACTTCAGGCCAAAGATCATTGCCAAAGATATGCTCTCTGTTTCTAAGTCAAATTCCCTCTGCTCAAACAGACATAAAAGAGGACCCACTGAAGCGATGACTTCTATACAGCCCACAGCTGAGAACTTGGAGAAATTGAATAGCGCTATAAAGTACAGAAGCAGCAACACAAGGGTTAAGCTGTAGCTATAGTTGCAAGCTTCAGTGTACTTCAAGGTGAGCACATTTTTCCATGCTCAAACATATCAAGAGCTGCTCACTGGGAAAATAAACGAGGTAACACCTTGGTCTGAATTATAAGCATGGCTAATGACAATCCCGCAAAGGTCTCTTTCAGAGTTGTAATTAGCTCTGAACTCAACCAGAACCTTGTGGCATCTCTCAGACAATGTTAAGAGATGCAGCCTCTAAACAGACTTCAGGCAAATGAAAAACAAGCACAATCTTATATATCAATGGGTTCACAAATGAATTCCAAATTTCAAGAGCTTGCAGCACAGTAATTGAAGTCACAGCTATTTTGAAGATTCTGTTATTTAGCATTGTATTTTTACATAAGGAAAGCATCTAATGCATTTAGGGTTTGTTTTTGGGTTTGGGTTTTTTTAATCATAAAAATGAGATATTTTTTGCCTTTGTTCACTACCTTTGAAGAAAATAAGCTAAACTATATCACTTTCAAGAGCATGACTTTTACCACACAGATTAAAACAGTCTGAATGTTACCTTGTTCTCTTTATAGTCTGCTTTATAGCTCCCCAAGTGATTTCATTACTACACACCACTGAACTATATATGCATGTCATTAGGTGTAGTTTAGCTTTCCAGTCTCTAGAGGTCTCTGCATATCGCATTTTAGCTCAGTGACATCTCTGCAGGAATTGCATTTTTAAGGTGAGACTGAAGAACTGCGTGAGAAAGGTCTGCTGGCACCAGGTCCGACTCTGACAATGCTATCATGAGAATTTAGCTCTCCTAGTAATTTATAGAAGCCAAAGAGAGGGAGAGAGATTTATACTGTAGCATTAGCTAACACCAGCATTGCACAAGCAGGAACATTTTGCATTTTGTCCTTAGAATTCAGATAATCATAGCTCTTAACATTCAGCTAGAAATGGTTGAATTCGGTGATGTACAAGGATGGCTGCTAACCCCGGCTGCCAGAAATATTACCTTTTATACTCTAACATTGGACACATCTGGATTGGTTTCTTTTTTTGTTTCCTTTCATGGTTGATGATTTTTCCTCCAAAAAATTATTTCTGATTTAAATCATTATGATTTACCTAACTGTAGAAGAATTTGTTTATTATAATTTGAATGTAGATGCAGTTTCTGGATAGATCACATTTGTCTTTCACCTGTACCTTTGCTCTCATCTCTTGTCTAGGAGCTTGCTTTCCGGTTGTTGAGTATGTCTTTCCTGATTGACTCTGTAGTATTATTTATATCCATAATATATTGAACATATCAAAAATGTCTTATATATATAAAGAATAGATTCTGAAAGTAATAATTAAAAAACATCCAAGGCAGCTCAAAAGAAATTAGTTGCTTCCTTTACCTAAAAAGATCTTAGAGTCTCTTCAATACCTCACACCAACTTTATATTCAGGATCAAGTCTTTGTCTATGGAGAAATATAAATAAATAAATAAATAAGATACCTGCAACTACTCATTTCTGGTTCTCAAGACCTTTTTCAGGCATTGTGGCCTTTAGTAACAACTCCACATTATCAACACAAGTAACTTGGCAGAACAGGTAGTTGCTAAGGCAGCCAAATTCAAAGAATAGCAGAGAATAGCAAAACCAACTTTGTTGTAGACACAGCTTCTGCAAAGATAAAAATGGAAGGTGGCATTTGATTTTATTATTTTTCATGTAGGCTACCACAACCATTACAAAGATATGGAAAAATTAGGTGAGCCCATTCTTATATTGTAGCTTAAACAATTTTAATAGACTTATAAATAATGTATTTATGTTAAAGTAATAGTAGTTCTTTGAGGTGTCTTGTCACACCTATATTGCTGCTTGGACCCTAGTTCTACTCCTTAATGAGCTATGTGCAGAAGATCGAATTCTCTCAGTAAACTGTGTGTGCCTGTTCTCTTAGCTTCCCCTTTCCTGCTAGGAGGCAAGAGAGGGATACAATAATGGATTGCAGAGGAGAGAAAGACACATCTTTCAGTAGCTGTAGTTTTCTGACACATAGCAATTATTTACTCTGAGAATTAGTAATGTGCTTCCCACTTCTTGTGAATAATAGGTAGTAAAATAATATAGAAATAGGCACTAGTCAATAGTTTTTACAGAAGAAACCAAGAGTTGCCCTGTTTCTATCCCGAGCACCACATTTCCTCCATAATGATCCATAGTAATCTGCCAATCCTGGACCTTCAAAACTTTGTCATTTCCCCACATATGAAGTTTTTTTGAAGATATAGACTACGATGTCTTCTAAGCCCTGTTCTAATCTGCCCAAAACAGTTATTCCTCAGGAATTCTGCACAAACATTAAGCCATGACATTTGCTTCTCAAAACTCTGTTGGTTTGTTTTTTGGGGTTTTTTTTAAGCAAAAGTGAACTGTCTGAGCCACCAAAAGCTTGTTTAAGTTTCAGAAGCATTAGCTCTGCTTATCTTAGATGTACATTGTATATCACTCCATGGGTTTTTGTTGTTTAAAATGTCAAAATAACCTGTACACAACACTTAAAACACCTTTTTTTCTCCCATGAAATTTAGTTTTCCATTGACGTGCCTTTAGAACATTTAATGTTTGAAGCTTTTCACTTTTCAACATCAAATTTCACTAGAAAGGTCTCTACTGAACTCTTTTATCTTCTAAAACAGTAAGTAAATTTTGACAGACCTGTCTTTCAATTTCTTTAATTGCCTGATCATGCTTTTCCAAGGAAGTTGGGAGAAGGGCAGAAATGAATCTCAATGTATCTCAACTTCACATTTTATAGTGTGGGGAATACTACACCTATGCAGAAAATCATTCTTGTTTGTTTCCAAAAGTCTCCACAATTTCAGTGATGTAGGAGAAAAATTTAACAATTTCCATTAATAACCAACCTCATGTTCGCTCAAAAAAAAAAAATCATAGTATTAATACAGTGTGCATGAGTTCACAGAATTATACCGTTTATTGGTAGCTGGAAAACTCTGCCTTTAATGATTGTACACATCTCATAAAAAACTTACAGCTATATGCAGGTTATCCAGTATGATAATCAATAATAAATTTGCTCGTATCATACTGAAAACTGAAGAAATTAGAAATTAAGAAACTAAGTATTTAAAAAAGAAGAGCTTATGTTCATCTTGTTACATAAATTCACGAAAATGAAAATACTGAAACCAAGAATTCTTAATTTTGTGTAGGCTCTCATGTCATATTATGCATAGTATTTGCAACAGTTTTAAGAAGTCATCAACATTACTGTTTTTAGATTGTGTAAGGGTTTTCAGCTGCCCATGTGTGTTCATATTATACAATTTTTAAGCAATTCAATCCCCACTAAAGTGAGTGTTCCAGCAAAGATGTCAGAAGAATCTAAAAAGTGTTGCATTGTATAACAAGGTTTTATCAATTTTTATCTATGTGCAATCATTTCTTCTCATTGTGATAGATGCTGTGAGCGTATACAACTCTGCCAATAATCCATGCTCAAAGGTTTCCGAGGCAAAGAGGTTGATATCTCTATTGACCCTCTGTGAACAGAGCATCAGCTGGTTTGTGGGGAGGAAAGTGGGTGGAATATACTTATTTTTGATAATTGAATCATAGTAAATGTGATGTGTCTTGAATTATGATTTGAAAGCAGAGAAGAAAGTAACCCTTTGGATTACTTTCAGGGAATTCGCAAAACAGAAGGCAGAAATGAGGAAGGAGACTCAAGTGCATTTTAGGAGGCAGTAGTGAACCTGGGAGCACTGGCAGAGTAGAAAAACTCAGGAAACTGCTTTAAAAATGGAAGACAAATGCAGATGGAGGACCAAGAAATTTGATATCAACTATTTCAGAAAAGCATTGTGATTCATTAAAAGGAAAGAGATCATCCATCACTTTTTTTTTTTAAACAGATATACTTAATCTAGAACATATGGCATAAGGGATAATGTTGCAATGAAGAACATCAGGAAGAGCTTGAGTATGAAGGCAATAATACCTAGTTGCTTGAAGAGATCAGGACAACTGATATGTTTAAGGAGATATTGTCCATCTCTGCACTGTTGGAACATTAGACGATAGTTTCTTGGTACAAACATTGTCTGTTACTATATGGCTGTAGAGTGATTAATAGGCATAAGCCTTTAGAAATTTACACAGCAGAAAGAATTCTTACACTTCCTATTGTAGTAATGCTTCAATTATCACAAAAGTGTGCAGTCTTCATTAGTGATTTGTTAATGTAGGGATTTTTGGCTGCTTGTTTTTCCTTAATTTACAGAGTATTTCTGAATGTATACTACATAAACTGAAGTAAATTTGAATATGTGGTACACGGGTTATCAGCAGTATTTTGATTATGAGCTTTATTATTTGGCTGAGGAAGTAAATCAAGAGGTCCAAGGCTATCAAACGTATGTTCTGTCCAACTTCAGGAGAGAAAGATATTTCCTGGAGGGATTCTCTGAATAGTTAACAACTATTTTCGTTCCCTTAACCATACCCATGTAAATCCAACATACTCCTCTCCTCAGGAAACATGCAATACCAATCATGAAAAGGAAGAAGTCAATAAAGCCATCAGTAATGACAGTGGATTTCTTCCCTAGTTAGAGAAAGTAAAATATTTTTATGGTTCTCCCAGTATAGAAGAAAAAGAAGATCCAAGCATTAAAGACTAGTAGTAAATAAAACAACCTACTAAAGGACTTAGGGAAGAGGCAGCCTGGGAAACAAAAGTTAAGACTCTTGTGGTATAGTCTGAACTGAAGAGCTGGAGAACTGACAAGCAGATGTGAGACTTAATATGTACAAAATTAATTCATGAACATATTTGTGCAATGGAAAAGCAAAAAAAAAGATCTAACCCAACACACTAGCTAGAAAATGAGTATCTGTTGCAGAGAAGGGGGTATGGAACAAGGGGCAAGAATCACTTTTAGTCAGTCTTGTGGTATAGTCTGAACTGAAGAGCTGGAGAACTGACAAGCAGATGTGAGACTTAATATGTACAAAATTAATTCATGAACATATTTGTGCAATGGAAAAGCAAAAAAAAAGATCTAACCCAACACACTAGCTAGAAAATGAGTATCTGTTGCAGAGAAGGGGGTATGGAACAAGGGGCAAGAATCACTTTTAGTCAGTCTATTCATTTGGATAAGCTGGCAATACAATAGCTGACATGCTTTGGTGGGTAACAGAGCAAGTTTAAAAAGAGAAAAGACGAAAAACACAATATGCACGAAAAGTCTAACCTCTCAAAGAAATATTCAAGGATCAGGGGAATCAAGTAATGTTACAATGAATTACTTAGCACTCAAATAAATTTTAGCATTTATTATAAAGTCCATTCTTTTGATAATCCCACAAAAAAAAAAATCTGTTGATAGCTATCCTTCAGAGGTCAGGAGATGAAATAGATGAGAGTAGTAACTCCCAGGATATACAGGATAAAAGTTTGGAACAGAGAGGTGAGGGCCAGAAGATAGCACTACAACTTCAAAAACCAACATACACAAAAGTAATCAATGCTTCATAAAATGTGTCCGAGAAAGATCATCTGGGAGTCTGTGAGAGGTACCGTGGTCCATATACCTCAGTCAAATATTAGCATTCATATGACCGTAAGAAAATTATATTTAAAGGGGAAAAAAAAAATAGTTGTAGTAAGGGCCTTTGGGTTAAGAAGTTGATTATATGACCATTTATACATACTGGTAACTAGAAATCAGGTATACTTTCAGTTCAGTAATCTTTTGTTCCACAGACCTTCATATAAATAAAGAAATGCACATTTTAGCTACTCACCAGGAATTTGTGTCACAATACTATTCAGGAGTTGGTAAATTACTTAGAATATCTTTAGTTTTGAAGGAGATTAATGCATTGTAAGTAGTGCAAGGCTCTCCTGAAGAGAGAAAATCATCTTTACCTAAAATGATTCTTTATTTGTCTGATTGAGTTTGTGATTTTTTCCTTATTTTACCTGGTATTTTCTTAGTAGCATCAGTTACTTCAGTGTTGTAAAGTGCTGTCCCCTGTTGCCAGCAAAGAGGTTATTCTTTGAAAATAATAAATATTTTTTAGTTCTCACATTTTACAATGGCATTAAGTTGCTTGATATTCTCAGTCTTTGACCAGAGGCTAAATTTAGAGATGAGGAAAGTCCTTTATCTTGTGTAGTATGAACTACATTGCAAAATTTGTCTCAACAGTGCCAAAGAACACTTGAACATGAACACCATGCTTAGTATTTAATAAAATGACCTGATAAGTTGCTTTTCAAGTTTTCTCTCACGCAGGTGGCAAATAACTGTCCTATCTTAAGTGATAAAACAAAATACATTAAAAAATTTATCTTTGTAGTACTCTTCTACTGTAGAACAGACACAATCTCAAACTTCATCATCTGAATATTCTCTCAATTCTTCACCTCTGATAGTGGAAAAATACATTTCATTGGTGCAATGTATTTCTCCTCACACTCAAATAGATTTCATTTACAATAGAAAAAGAATCCCCTGTTCATTACTTTTTTTGCTGTTCAAGTCATAAATCCCACAATTTTTTTTTTTTCTTTTAAGTAGTACATAGTAAGGAAACCGATGAAGCATTTTCCAGTTATGAAGTTGTTGGTACTTTAGGATAGCTGTTTCCATCTATAACAGGTTTTTCTCTAGAAAAATCATGGCCCCAGCAATAGTAACCTCCTACCATTGGAGGGAGCCAACAGCACTTGTTCAGAAATTCATAAGTCTCTGGTTTGAAGAAGTCAATTTTTTCAGCACTGCAGTAGTTGAATTGTATACTGAAATGCTGCAGCACTCTCCACTTTTCATAAAAAAGATGAGTTCTAAAAAATAATGGCTTATTCCTTATGATACAGTCTAGGAACCCTTCTTTTGAAGTATTAAAGAACATGTTTTAAGCTTAGAGCAAGCTCTATTTGGTGCTTATTTTGAAGTTTTTATAATGAGCAGTAAGTTTACTTTATAAAGCTGTCACATATGCTTTTCATTTTTTAAAGTAAGACATAAAAAATATGTGTTAAATACTACTTAAATGTTTTAAAATAAAACCACATTCTGCCTCACCATCTTATTTAACTCTGCAGTTAGAGAAAGTAGAAGTACGAAGAAAGTAATAAAGTGTTGTATTGTATTTGGATCTTCTAAATGTTGTTTTACTTGTGCACCAAGCTGGTGTATGAACCAAGATCTTACCTTTTGTCTGGTTATTCAGAGGTAGGGAACACGATACAACAGTATTGGCTGTACTTTCAAACAAAATACTAGGTTATGAACTGTAACAAATAAGATCAACTGAGGACCTACAATGCCCATATCCAACATTTAGAAATATTTTCTTATTTTTTTTGTCTTAGAGTGTAATTTCACTTCCATCCAACCACCACATAGGTAAAGGAGGCCAGGAAAACCAGAAAACAAGTTAACATAAGAAACCACCAAGGTTTTGCTCTAAATAAAATTTAACTGTTGAGCTAAACACTAGTCAGAACCAGAAAGGAAAATAAATTAATCCAGGCTGTATTCCACCTTGTAAATATTTATTGTCTATAACTCAAAGTAACTGTGTATCACTTTCATAGCCTTTTTTATTTTTAAAGTGTTTTCCGTTTACAGAAGGCTAGATTATAACCTGGCCTGTGCTTGCATATAGAGAAATAAGGAAGACTAAAACCTCTGTAAGGTTTCTGGGCATACTGAAAAGGCACAAAAATATGGGAAATTGGTATGAGGTATTTCCCCTCCCTTACTCCTGTCCCCTGAGGTAACTTTGGATGATATGCCTATGACAATAGCCATGTCAGCAAGTTATCATTATAGCAACATTACAAAGTCTCAAATGACTCGGACTAGGATTGCCTCAGCCAAAATTCCTCAGTTCTGGAAGGAGTCCTTTTTCTCTTGCTGAATAGATCCACTGAAGTTCTGGATTGGTTGCATCAGGTGCCCTGAAAATCAGACCAGCCCAGACGTTATGCTTATTTCATTACTTTTGTACTTTTCTTTACGTTTGGAGAATCAGGGGTATTCTAGTTAGTAAAAGGAGTAAGAGCTGACGCTTCTGGTTGCAATCGTTGGTGATCCCAGAATTACCAAGGTAGTCTATGGTAGAGAGTTTCACTGCAATCAGGTGACAACTATTCTTTTGTAGCATTCCAGGCTTAATATTATAAAATGGATGTGTTGTTTTCTTCTATACTTTAAGACAACAGTATATTCTGAGAAGCTAAACTATTAGTCACTGTGCCTAACTTGCCAGCAAAGTATTGTGTCTTCTCACAGAAGACACCTGTGAGAATAGACTGTTGCTGTCTTTGATGTGCTTTAAGATACGCAATATGCAAACTACAAACACATGCAAGAGTGTTTATAATACTGTCTCTGCTTTTCATCAGGTCTCACTCTTTCAAAATGTCCTGGTTTAAAGATGTAGCCTAAATAGGAAGATTTAGCAAAGGAAGTTTAGGAGTGAATATTTTCAGGTGTTATATTCTCAGCATTCAACCCATCTGACTCATTTTTAAAAAATCTTAGCATCACAGGATAATTCAAGTTGGAAGGAACATGAGGAAGTGTCTACTCTAACCTCCTGCCCACAGCAGGGTCACCTTTGAGGTCAGACCAGGTTGCTCGGGGCTTTAACTTTTCTTTATCTTGAAAAACCCAAAGGATAGAGACTGCACAAGCTCTCTGGGCAGCCTGCTACGCTGCTTGGCTGTGCCCGTGGTGAGAAAGCTTTTCCTTTTAACCTGTCTGAATGCCTGTTGTTTCAGTTCTTGTCTACGTGCGCTATGTGGGTATGTACCTGTGCCTGTACAGCTAGATACTCATTGAAAATGCATAATGACAATGTCAAAATGGAAGAGTTCTTATAAAAATATCAGATTGCCATAGATTGTTACCTTCCTAAAATCTGCACTTGTGGGAACTGAGCTGGGTTTTTTTTGTTTGTTTGCTTAAACCTTCTGTAAAAATGAAGAGATTTTGAAGGGTTATTGAAACCAATATTGATTCTGTAGTTTTGTAGTGAAATAGTAGTTGTCACTGGATTGTAAAGTAGTCTTATGTAGCCTAATATCATCAACGTTGACCTAATAAGCCCCTCACTTCCTCTAAGAGGCACTTGCTTCTCTATGCTTCAAACTTGACTACAATACTGCAAATTCATGTGTGTTTGATGTAGTGCTGTGATTTCTTTTTCCTCCAAGTTCACATATATGTGGCATAGTTTATCAGCTGAAGAATGAAGAAGCATTTGAAGAATTATGAAATCTCAGGTTTCATAAGATGTTCCAGTGAGTTTGTTTCATTTTTCATATACATGTGTTTTAAGCTTTTCAAATTAAATAACACGTGCACAATGCACTTAAAAGATACAAAGCATATATAGCCACAATTATGCTGAAGAAAAATACTGTTGTATTGGTATTGAACGCTATCACTCCTGTTTTCCAGGAAGTTTCCTGGAGCCTGCATCTCTCAGAGCTACCACACAGGGACAACTCTTTGGCCATGGTTCCTAGAAGCCTGTCTCACAAGCCAAGGTCTTCGCTCTGCGTCCATCCACCTAGAAACACGGGGGAGCCTGGCTCTAGCTGCACTTTGGCTTCCAAAGATCCTTACCGCAAAGCTGGGAAATATCCAAAGGGCTCCAAGAGAAGGATTTTGGAACTTCAGTGTGGCATGCCTGGTCTGCTGCAGAGCTGCTGACCTCTGAGTCCCACTAGACAGGTTTCTATAGAGCTCTTGCAGTTTGTTTGCTCCAGGGACAGATTTTCCAGACATACAGCCAAGTTCCAAAGTCCATCTGTTAGGCAGACTGGCCACAGACTAATCCAGAGTCCTACTCTGTGTAGCACAATCCATTTTGAAGAACTTTGTAGAGTTGGGGTAGTTGAAAAGGAATTTTAGGCGGAATTAAACTAACCCTATGAAATTTCAAATTAAATCGGAGAAGTAGTATTTCCTGAGTTCTTTTGTTAGCAAAATTATAATAATTGACTTCTTTTTTTCCTCCCTGTTTAATGTAGTAAAATAATAATTACTGTGATGCAAAGTTGAAATTGTGGTTTGTTTTTTTTTTTCCTCACTGGTTTTAAAAGTTCAAAATAATTTCAGAGTGGCCAGAAGCCACAGAGTGACTCTAAGCAGTGACATGCATCTGGTTACACACTGCCCAACACTACATATTCAAGCAGCTAAGAGCAAAAATAGTGTTTGTATGGTCAACCATACCTTGTCAAATGAATATTAAAGATAAACATATATATATATAAATGCTGTAAAGAGAATAATACAATTAGACTACAGTACAGAAGCGAGACCTTTGTCAAAACTAAAGCACAGAAAAACTTCTTAAAGAGAAAGTTGGTCCTGGAAATATGATAAGGTAGAAAACATCAGATAATCCATTTGTTTTGAACAATTTTCCAATGTCCTAAAATGGTACTCAAACATTTTAGAATTTTAGCACTGCCTTCTGTTAATAAGTGATAGTTATTGTAATAAGTAACAGTTATTACTATTAACAGATAGATGCTACCTGTTAATAGTAATATCTGTAGCGCTGGATGTTTTCGGGTCTCCAGAATAAAAAAAAAAAAACTAATGCTTTACTGGGACATGATAAGAATGAACAGCATTTGCTGTTATTGACTTCAACTGTGAGGGGGATGCTTTTGAAGATAAAGTACCAGATCCTCTGAAGGCAATCATTTGTGCATCTCGGAAGAAGTGAAGAGGTTGTAAGCTCTTGTCAGGAAAAATATGAAAGACCAAATGGTTAATTTCCACTGTTGCTGGTCAGGAGTGCTTTACTGCTTGCCAGAGCAAGTCTGTTAGCAACACACACACTTCTCATTGTGAACTTTCCTTCACACCACTTTCATTGTAGCTGTGCAAAACACTGCACACAGTTTACCAGAGTGGCAATCTGCCTTTGTATAAATTTCATCCACTGATTTCCTCTCCCTGAGACTGAGACCAATATGGGAAAAGCTTATGCTTATTTATTTATATTATTCCTGATTCCTTTCATATCTCGCACATCTCAAGAGCTTCCTGTGATTCTTAACTGTGATTATCATGTTGATCAGCTCAGTACATCTTTTATATGACTGCTAATCTGTAAAGATGATACAAAAAGCTAGTATCACCAGTCTCTAACCAGATCCGAGTTTTAACGTGGATAGAAAACGTGCAAAGTATTACTAATTTTCAACACAACCCTTCAGTTTGGTCTGATACTTGACTATGAACCATTATATTTCTATGCATTTTGAATTAAATTTCCCTTGCCAAATAGGAGGAAATTATTAAATTGCTGTACAGTCTCCAGGACAAGTGATTTTGCCTGCAGAACAAGCATATTTTTTTCTAGTAATTTATGTCTGCAAATGTCATAGCCTCATTTTTGATATTTTCAGTATCCTGCCACAAAATGTTACAAAACTGTATATATATTCGATTGTCAGCTCCTAATCATAACTAAGAGAAAAGCGTTCTGTTATTCCATGACAATATTTAGAGCCTGCGCCCCACACGTGCTGTAGAAAGAATCATGAAAAGAAGAAAAAGCAAAAAGAAGAAAAAGCAATTGGGTTTGAGCTTTCTTGTTCCAAATATTTCCTATTCGCATTGTTTTTTTAGTTTTGGGGTTTGTTTTTGTCTGGTTTATGAACTATCAGCCTGTGAACTAACATGCTCCACAGAGAGCACATAAGTTATGTGATACAGCAAAAGCAGTTTAGCTATCTTTCACTGCATTGGAATTATGTATTTAGGCAACCCAACTTTTCTGTTCTGCTGTTTTGTTCATATTGCACTTGAAAAGCTCCTACAAGGTACTCCATAAGAATTTTCCAAAACTGTGAGAATCTTCAGGATGAACACCAAGACCTTGAGAACCCACTTTCTGAATGAACCCATTTTTTGAATGAAAGTTGGTGCAGTACTACGTACCAATCTTTTCTTTGAACACAAAAAGTTTGCCAACCACAGCTGTAAAGAAAAAGGGCAAAACACTGCTCCCATGTGATCAGTGACTACTCTCAATGACTAATATGAATGACCTAGTATCTCCATGTAGTATCTTCATCACTTGAGCTACACCTATTGTTATTCTTAATTTTTTTGACTCTACATAAACTTTTAATCAAGATAGGGAAGGTATTTTTTCAATCAGGTAGACTAACAGACAACCAATAGTAAGAATGAAAATTCAAATTTAGGTGAGTGATCTACCATGGACCAGGATCGTCATCTGGCACAGGAGTTTGCTGCAACAAAGTTCCATTTTTCTGTACCAGAACAACACTGCGGCACAACATTAATAAATTATAATGGTTGTTGTTCTACATGTAGGATAAAACACATTTTCTGTTTGGTGAGATAACTAATAAAGCTGTGTTGGAGGAAAATCATGATTATATATTCATCTCATTTTCTGAAAAGTTTGCAGTCAGATTTATAATCTCTAAAAACCATTACATTCACAATCTAATACCTGCACTAATTCAGACTGTAAACTTTTTGTTTCACTTCACAAATAGTATCAACATGTTTCCTGTTGTTTTCAAGATAGGTAACAAGCAAGACATAAAAAAAAAAAAAAAAAAGACATGACTACGAAATACTAAAAAAGCTGCAGACCAATTGTTTGGAAAACAATCAAAAAACCTACCTAATCCTGATGTGTAAGGTTGTGTATGCACATTTGGCCTTGCATAAATTTCCCAAGAAACAATTGAGGCAAGCATTGATTTACAAAGTGCTGTATGGTTTTTCAATGTATAACCTCACATCAAACATAGCCTGATATATCTTTGAGAGGTCTTTTGAATGCCTTTGAAGGGATGAACCTTAAAAATGTGGACTACTCTGCAAAAGTTCAAGGATGACCATCGTTTCAGGTGTAGATTGGTGTCTAAAAGCTATCTTGCAAGCATATTTCTGTCTGTGTGCTACTTCATACTTCATAGTACACGCATACATTTTCAGAAAAAGGTTTACTTTTCTCTTTTCTTATTTTTTTCTAGAAAAACACCTAAACAAATCCAAAACAAGAAAAACAAATAAAGCATTGCTCCAAAAATATACCAACATGTTACTGATAAACATGGTTTTTCATTCACCAGCTTATGAAGATTGTAAGGCATGGTCTTTTTAAGTTGTTGTTCTTTTTTTTTTTTTTTCCTGATTGGAGAATGTTTCCAAGATTTTGGACATGGAGGAAAGAATATTCAATAATTTCTTATTAGTTCTACAAAAACATATGGATTTTTAAATTTTATTTATCTATTTATTTGCTTTGTACTACAATAATGCAAAAGCTATTTAGGCCGACAAAATTGCTTTCAATAAATCACCAATGGAAATATTGGATCAAAAAACAATCATGACTAACATTTTGAGGAGGCAGGTGAGCCCTTCTGAAAGAACCATCAGGTTGTCACCCATCAGGGTAAACCCTCTCAAAAGAACTTGATATTCTAGAGACTCAACATGATGGCATGTAGTGCTACCGCCCATCACATGCCAGGCTGCACTGAGGTCAGCCTTCTTCCTTATGCCCCAGGAGAAGGCACATCTACCAACCATTTCAGTTATTAGATTCCAAAGTACTTAACTCTGAGATCAAGAACCTGTTTATAACAACTTTGCCCATTGCAGACAGCCCACGTAATTTCCAGCTATCCTGAGACTGCATGGCCTTAAAGACAGTGGAAACTGTTACATGAAGACCCATTTCATCTCACGTGTAGTCCTGAACCCATGGTCTTAGGTGGATGTCCAACATCCTAAAGTAGACCGTCTATATTCAGTTGGTCATCCCCCCCGCCACCCAAGTCCAACATTTTAGAGCTGTGTGTAGTGAAGAAAAAGCTTTGAAGTCCAATGTACCTGGCTTTCTAGCTGTATGTGATATTTGAAGACATTTACAAAATGTTAATTAAATTTTAATGTCTGCTATTTTTTTAAAAATCAATACAACTATCAATGAAGGCAATGTTAGCAAGCCAAAGACCAATTGCTATAATCTATTCCTTGAATATTACATGACAACACACTGTGGTTATATGAAGGCATACAAGCTTTGGGCAAATGATTTCTTTAATAATTTAAAGATTTTTCAAATTACTATATCCATGTGGTGCCTCTGAGTATATAAATTAAAAAAGTAAGATAATGAAAACATGCTTAACTTATAATGTTATTTCTCAGGCTGAATCTCTCTTTTGAACCAACCCATTCAAAGCAAAAAAAGAAATTTAATCAAGGATGGTTTTTTGTCAAATTATTACTTTCCCCCAAGACTTATTTAATTTTAATTATGTAATAACGTGCTTAATAACAAGAACTGGGTTTTAATGAAAATCTTGTCAGAAAAAAGGCTTTAAGGGGATCTTTGAGTTCTTTTTAATACCAAATATAGATATAGCGTGTAATGCAGTTGTACTTTGTAGCCCTTAGCAAAAGAATCTGTTACTACACTGCTGCTCATTTTCTTTCCATAAAATAATTTTGCATTTGAAAGATTCACACTGCTGTGCTTGCAAGAATTCTCTTATGCAGCTAAAGAAAAAAGTCGTTGTCATATTACATATAACCAAGACATTCCAAGTATGTTTCATTTGTTACTTCTCATGGTGTCTGATACCTTCTCCCCCACTTCCCGCACATATGTCACAGTTATTTTCCATGGAGCGTAAGAATCTCTGTTGCTACATAAGCGTTAGCAGAAAAACCCTTAGAAAGACTCCATTTGAAGGTATTATATAGTATTAAGCGGCTTAGGTGTTTGGATTCAATGGTAATGGAGTAGGCTGAGAACCTGAATAGAACAGGGGAAAATACTTAATGCATCTTATGTACTGGGGCAGGGGGGGAAGACGCAGAGAGGGGAGGCCGACAATTTATCCCACTTGCAATTGTAAAAGCTACACAGGAAGAATCTTTCCACACCACAACATTGCTGGAAAATCAAGCAGCTGATTCAAGTCAGGGTTTGGTGGAACACAAAGGGACTCAGAATCAATGTCACTTTCCATCATGCTCTGAAACTGGACATAAGGAGAGATGAGCTGGAGGGCGTGACATTGGATGATTGAGAGTTAAGCTCTGCAGCTTATGCAGATGGCCTCTCACAACTGGCTAGACAAGCTTGAATGAATGATGATACCTTACAAGTTTGGTGTACTCAACTTGGATTTACAAAAACTGCCATGAAGACTGAGCACTTGTAACTGAGCAAAGAGACAATACGTAAGTATTGAAAAGCAATAGTGGTGGAGTTGAAAACAAGTCAATTTTCATGTGTGTTCAGGAAACTTGATCAGTGTTGACAGTTCTATCAGGGATAAGATAAAAAGGAGATAAGCCTCAGGCACAAGCCTGCACAAAAAAAAGGATGAAGTAATGGACTGATAAAAACATTATGTTTAGTGCTGAAGTACAACTTTCTCAAACTAACCTGCCAACAGGATTTTTCTTTGGGCTGAAACCTTAACAACTTTAGTAAAAGCCAAATATATATCAGCTCTTCCCTTCTGCCCCTTTCTGCTTTCCACATTCTCAATTCTGTAATGCCAAGTATGTTTTCAAAAGTAGAAAATCTCAAAAAAAAAAAAAAGGGAAAAAAATAGATAACATACATAACGTTTCTTTTTGTGGGTCTGTTTTCTATTCCTTCTTCTCACACTGTTAAAAACAAACAAAAAAACCTACCCAAAACAACCAAGACTTGTATCTACTGATTCCAGCAGCACAGTTAAAGTCGAGAAAATTTACATATGGATTACTTCTTATACAGATACTTACCTGTAAGTAAGTGTGGATGGAAGATAACATAACTTCATGGCAAAACCTCTGTAGACTGAAGGTTTTCAGTAAAAACACTTATCCTCCCCGACAAAGAATTCTCTAACAGGAAGAGTAACTCCAGTGTCTACATTTCCACAGCATTTTTACACATCCCTTAAAGCTGGAAGGTTAAGAAATGATTTTAGTGAAAATTACCAGAGATTTCAATGTACCTATAAGGTAGATGCATTCATATGAATGAAAGTATGGGTTCTGGCTTTGCCTCTCTCTTCTAACCTTTTTCAATTTCCCTTCCTCGGATGTCCCCTTCATTCCATCCTGATTCCCAGCCTCAAGTCACTTATATCTTTTGCACAGACCTTGCTGGTTCCCCAGCCTGGACTCAGTGACAGTTTTAATAATTAATAAATGAGCTATTCTTCTAACTCACTTTAAATGAATGAGACAAGAGAAATCATTTGCCTGAAGGAGAACATGGTGCTTCAAAATTTGTAATTCTGAAGTAGAGATAGAAGAGATTTTACTTGTGAGAAAAGATGTTTTTCAATATTCTAGGTTTTTATATTATTTGATATAATAAATCAGTGACAACATCGACTGTTTACTTGTCAACAACAATCTTTATGTAAGCTGTACACCTCTTACCTATGACAATACAACACACATCTTTCAAAAGCCAGGTGCTTCAGAAAATTTACTATTCAGTGTGATTTAACAGCGAGTACAGACCACCCCAGCTAGCACTAATATGGTAACTAACCCCCAGGTTCCTTTTCTGTAAATGTGTACGAAACCCTGTCACAACAGGCAACCCTGTCACAACAGGCCTTTGACAAGGAGTGTGGTATTTGAGATCTATAATGTCTTAATATTGTGTTCACATTATTATTTCCTTAATATTTCATTTCCTGGAAACTGTGGTACGATTATACTAAGCACCTTTACCTACATACAATAGGAATCCAGGTACGTAGCTGTAACGCCTGAAAAGGTGTTGCTGTCAACCACAACTGCACTGAAATCATTATATATTCTTCTCTTTCCCAATCTCAACGATGAGTCCAAGGGGCTGCATATATAAAAGTCCTGTATACTTCAAGTAGTATATGCCAATGTGTTTCAGATATTTAAACTCTTGGTTTATTTTGAAAACACAAAATGTGGACATTTAAAATACAGATATAGGAAAAAAATAGAATATAAATGCTTTTCTAAAGAAAAATCTATAGAACTCTTGTGCTGAATAGTTCCATTATATCAGTGCAAGATTTCTATAGATTTTCTCTGCTTGTGTTCATTCCTTGATGGAAAATCCCTGCCAGTAGATACTTAAATGCCACACAGTATCTGATCTGAAATGTTATCAGTAAGCACAGTGCAGCCAATGCTGAATTATTGCATCTTTACTATCAAGATACCAGATGATACTATCATTCACTGTGCACTCAAATTATTCAGACCAGTTGAATGTCATATTTCCCATTTGCAATATGCCCCTTGTGATTGTATTACGATTTCAGTATTTATTTGCTCTACCTCTACATATCCTGGCATATTACATTAAAATCACAATTGCTGTGTATCAATCCCCTATGTCCTTCTCTGACATCCTGAAACATTCTACCAAAATAAATCAGAATTCTCCACTGAATAAATAATTCATGTATGCATTCTGCAGATTTGGTGTCAAACTAGAAAGATGAAGAGAATCAGATTCCTCTTTTCTCCCAATATCTAAATGCACGCTACTGTGCAAGTGGTGACTGATATAAGGACAAAATCTCAAAAATACTTAAGCAAAATGTAATTTACAGTGTATGTAAACTTTCTGTTTTTAAAGAAGCATGAGTACTCTACATTCTTCAACTCTGCACCTTCTGTAATCATAAAAGCTACATGCACCAACATAAGACCAATTTGTGGTACACTTATTAGAACTTTTATCTAGGAATTTCCTGTAGTTTACATAGTTACACTGAAAATATTATTGCATAATCCCTAAGAAAATTTTTAGATATGTTTATAAAGATTTGATAACAATAAGAAATAGACTTTTGGTGTGGTACTTAAGGCTTTCCAGAATGGCAAAATCAAAAATATTTAAACTTCTAAGAAACCCAGGAATTATAATGTAAAAATGTATCAAACCAAGTAGCTAAGAATCAAGCTTATATCAAACTAATCTCCCCAACAGGTTGTCTTCCTGCACATGGTTTGGCATAGCTGTTCTATCCCACTAGTTGGTTTGCTCTACATCTCAGTTACCTCTAGTCCACTGTACACAGGGTTCAGTCCTACTTTATACCTCTTCAATTGCAGTTTTCATAAAAACAGCTTTCCACAAGTTTACTTCATTACCAGATTCAATACTGTGCCTATTGTAGTTATGGCATATAACTACATATGGCCATAAGTGGCCATAAGTAGCCATAACTGCTGAGAGAAGGCCCAGTCAGAGCATTTGAATCAAAACAAAACAAAAAAATTAATAGAAACTCTTAATCCTATAAACGCCCTGTATCTGTATACAATTATATATCCAATAAGTGAAATAAATGAATGTATAGATCTTAAAATATTCCTAGAGAATAAAGATTTTTTTGGAAGTGAGTGGTAGCAGTTTTAACAAATAACGATGAAAAGACAAAAAACTGAAAATCAATCTCCACGGCATAGCCTGTACACCTGTAATGCCTCACATTTTCACTGAATTTAGAACTACTGCCAGTTCATCAATCAGTAAAAGAAGCAGAAAACAATCATGACATACCCTATATTGATAAATTTCATTCCAAACTCAACCGCAATACCAGACTATTACATTACATGCCAACATCTGCTAATATAAATGATGTCATTACATGACATCATTCTACATGTATCTAATACAAAATTACCATACAGTTCTTCTAAAAACTGAAGGGCTAGTAAGGTGCTATCACCTATTTAGAGCAAAAGATTTCCTGTAGCCTTGTGAAAATCCAGCCCCTTAGAGCACAATAATTGTGCTCTACACACTTGTGATGAGACAAGTGGTTTTGTGGATAAGGGGCATGCAACATATATATTTTTTATCATGACAATAGTGAGGCCTTTGTCACTGTCTTCCATACTATCTTTATAGCCAAATTGGTGAGATGCAGATGATTTGGATGTTAAAGAAATCATGAAGACAATAAATAAATATTTAAAAAAAACAAGCAAGACAAGAAGCAAAAAACCCCAGTAACTAGCTGTTTGAAGAATATCTTTTGGAGAAAATTATTTCTTTACATTTAGTTGCATTGGCCCCAGGTTTGGGCATTGCTGTTGTTTAACCTCAGCCGGCGACTGAGCACCACACAGCCGCTCGCTCACTCCCCCCCTCATTCCGGTGGGATGGGGGAGAGAATTGGAAGAGCACAAGTGAGAAAACTTGTGCGTTGAGATAAGAACAGTTTAATAATTGAAATAAAATAAAATCATAATAATAGTAATAATAAGAAGGAGAATATACAAAGCAAGTGATGCACAATGCAATTGCTCACCACCTGCTGACCAATGCCCAGCCAGTCCCCGAGCAGCAGCCCCCCGGCCAGCTTTCCCCAGTTTCTGTACTGAGCATGACGTCACATGGTATGGAATGTCCCTTGGGCCAGTTGGGGTCAGCTGTCCTGGCTGTGCCCCCTCCCAGCTTCTTGTGCACCTCCAGCCTTCTCAGTCGGTAGAGCATGGGAAGCTGAAAAGTCCTTGACTAGTGTAAACACTACCTAGCAACAACTAAAACATCGGTGTGTTATCAACATTGTTCTCATCCTAAATCCAAAAAAAACACAGCTACCAGCCACTAGGAAGAAAATTAACTCTGTCCCAGCCGAAACCGGGACAGGCATTAGCCCCGGTTTGGGCAATGTGCTTCAATACAGTGAAATCTTACCTGCCTCCCCAGGAACAACTATAAGTGTCCTGTCATTCTTTTATCACACAGCCTCTGTTCTGCCTGTTTCTAAAATTTTATTAATATAGGAAAATTAATTTATAAAATGTACAAGTATTATTGAAATGTCCAAGTCTCCAGCTTAAATATATACCTCAATTAACAATTACATAAATAGCACCAGCCAAATACTTCAGACTAGCCTCTTAATCAGTTAAGTATGTGATATTGTCAAAGAGAAGCATCTGAAAATTCAACTATTGAAATATTCTAGTTGCTTTTTAAATAACTCCAAGTCAAAAGCTTAAATAAAGAAATCAGTCTGCAAGAATGAAACACCAAGCCTTAAAATAATGAAGCTAAATCAGCAAAGTACACTGAAAAGATAACCCTTATACCTGGTTAGTTAACAAAACGTTCAATCTCATCAATTTACTACACACAACAAGCCATTTTGAAAAGCAGTACTGGTAAATTATATATGTTGATCAATCAGCAAGCTATGCAATCAAATCATAAAGCTGTAAGAAACACAAACTACTTAAGTAGAAATGTCTACCACAGAAAAGGAAAAAAGCTCCCTTAGCTAAATGCATGTTTGCCTATGATTTGTTTCCTTTAAAATGACATTTGATATCTTTCTACAGTTTCAAAATTGCACCAGCAAGAAAAATAGTAAAAATAGGCTTGATTATTAAAACCTATAAAAATATAAGAAAATTGAAGTGTGTACTACAACCTGATGTTACAGAGCATTATTTGCTGATGTTCTTTCTTAGGCTGTCCTGAATGAAATTGCTGGCTGGTCTTTCAAACTCAAGATAAGTAAAAAGGGTGGATACCAGCTAAAGAGGCCTCTTTAAAGCCACTCAGCATTCTCAGGTCTCACTGATAAGCTGTAATCAAAGTGATCTGAAAACACTGTGCATTTCATTCTTGACCTTCAGAAAAGGAAAAGTTAAAAAAAAAAAAGAAAAAGAAGACAGCACAACTCAGCAACTCTGAGAATCTGCCCTTTTACAAGGTTAACTTGCAGGAGAACAGAATGCATGCTCATGAAATGTAAAAACTGTAATTTGGCAGACAAGTACAAAAACATGTTCTAAAGTGGTCTTACATTTCATTTCTGCATGCTTGAACTGACTAGTGAGTCAATATTTGCATAGCTGTGAACCACACAAAGTATGTGCTTGCCCAGACATACAAATAAGAAACATGAGGAGAGGAACAGTGGGTAATTGGGGCCATAACAATAAACAGCAAAATAGGCTTCCTTGCTTTTATTGATCATGTCCTTATCGGCAAAGACTTTTCTCCACAGAAATGGTTATTTCTCAATATAAAGAAATAAGTATTACTACTCCTCTTTAGTTGTTTTCTAGTTTCAAATTCATTAATAGTTCATCGGCTACAAGTAAGGTTAATAACCTACTGTGATATTTTTACCTTGAGTGTCGAAATTCTAAGCTTTTCCTGTGTGCTTACTATAAGACACAAATTCCTATGAAATATATGATACGTAACAAGACAGTTATTCCTTACTGCATACTTTTATATTGTTTCATGTTTGCTCAATAAATAAAAGTTGTATGCACTATTTACCAAGAATTCTGCTGTTAAATCACTTTAAAACAAAGGCGTTCAGATATTCATTAAGGTACAGATATGAACAAGCATGAATGTTAATGAAGTATTACTTCATGTTTTGGGGGATACTTTTGCTATGACTAACAAAAATTAGACACTGATTTGATATCTGACAAAAACAGTTTTAATCCAGGCCTCCTGTGATCTGAAATCATGTCCTCTTAACATTGATACTTATTTTATAATAACTGCAATTTATGATTCCACTACATAATATTCCAAAACATACCAGGAGCCTGGGCTGCGATTCCTTGATGTAATTTGCCTGCTACTTTCCTTTAGGAAAGATTACCCTATTTCCTGGAAAAGCTTTAAGAACTCTGCTGTCAATAGCAAGTAGTGGCGGCTGGGAATGCCTTCAGGCTACAGAAACACCTTTTCTGACCAGCATTTCCTTTTGTTGTTCATGATCTTCAGCAATAACATACCCCTTGTTAGAACAATCAGTAAGGGGATCATAAGGCCAGTTACTGCTGTAGCAGCCGCAACTCAGACCTTCAGCAGTAAAAACAGCACCCACATGGTGCAATGACAACATCAAAGACATGCTTATGGCATCCTAGAGTAAACAAAATAAAGCATGTGCATGGTGATAGAAGATTTTAAATTAAATCTGGCATCTCCTAACTTTCCAGTTTTACATTTCACAATCCAATTAATCTTTTGACTTTTGGTGGTGATGGTGGCATGTATTAGATACCTGGAGGAAGTCAGATATCTATGTGAACTCAGACACCAAACTTCCCTTTGCATTTGAAGCTAACTTTTAAGTTTGGTCCTGTTTGTGAAATCTAGACCTGTCTTTTATGGCATAATGGATCATATTTGATATGGGAACAATGGACAGAAGGAGAGGTTAGAAATCAAAACATCAGCTTCAGGACTGATCTTATGCAACACCGTGTAAACTTCCATTGAGCAGGAAAAGACTAAATGAAAGAATCACGATGTTAACTTGTTAGCAGGATCCTCTAAAAGTTTTCCAGTTTCAGCTATCCCCCGGCAAACTGTATTTCACCATCAACTGTAAAAACTTTCTTAAAATGCCCATGCAAACCTGTTTTAGCAATGCTACTCTCCACAGTAACTGCTTACAGCTCTGCTCAGTCAGATGAACTCTCTTTGCCCCTTCTATATTTTATGCAGAACCGTATCAGCCAGAACAAGGAACAAATAAACTTTTAATCCAAAGGCTGATGTATCAAATGGACATGAGCCAGCAATATGCCCTTGTGGCAGACAAGACCTGTTTGTCTATCTCTGCCCAATTATGGTTCTCAGTATTTCTTTTGAACAGCACCAAAGTTTCTTTAGATATGTGTTTATGTTTGTGTGCGCATAAAAAGGCAAGGGAGAAAGGATATTATAATCCTTGCAATACCTAAGCAGTTTAAAATCAGGTCAAAGTACATTTGTTTGTACACAGTATGTTTCAAAGTATGTTTTCAGAATGATACACAAAGGCTGGAACTCTCATTTTCTAAATAACAACATTTCACTGGAAATACTGTTTTGTAGACCTACCTCCATAGTAAGAGGAACCATAGCATATGTTCTGACATAAGAAATTTTAGTCCTCTTGCGGTTAGGATTAACCCCAAGGACCTTAGTCTCACTATTCTGCACCAGTTTATCCACTGGGAATACACCTCTGAAGCCAAATACCATTCGTGTATTAGCTGAACAGTGCTGTAATGATGGTAGAAACCTGTAAAAATGAGCTGGTTGCCATCAGCTACGCGAGGTCATAATGTATAAAAGTTTTTTGTGCCTTTGAATTCATGCACTAGCAAGAACTTCCAACTTTGTTTTATCTTTAAACCTCGAACCAAAATCATCTATGTCTAGCTCTGCCTAAAGGTGAATAGCAATTTCCTAGATAATTTTTCTAGTAGTATTTGCCTACTTTCAATGATTCTTACAATAAAATGTGAAATATAAATCAAAACAATTTTTTAAAAAAATGGTAGAGAAGTCATGTTTCCTTAAGCTTTTCTTGTGCTTCTTGCAAGCCCTTTTTTTTCTCAATTATTAAGTACATACAATCTGTAAGATTGACACATTTTTTCCTGTCAAAATTCCTCTTATCACTATAGTTGTTCTTTCTGGGGTAATGTTACTGAGAAACAAAATCATTCTTTATGTTTAAAATAAACAGCATAAGTAGGCTTAAAAAGTAGTACAGCAATTTTAAATTTAAAATTATGATCATGAGAGCACAACGATGACAAAAAAAAAATCTTTCCTCTTCATCAACTCATGGTTTTGTCTAAAAGAATTAAAATGATGTTGCAAGGATTAATCAGTGCAATATGCAAACTAAACCATTTATACTGTTTGTTATCTTTTTCAGTAAGAACATTACTCTTCAATTCTTTTTACTGAAAATAATATTTTGGGGTCAGTAAGAATTCATTATCTTTGAAAATAGGTATCCATCCATTCTAAACATGCTTTTACTGAAAATTTTGTGGAAGCATAGATCTGCAGTGAAAGACATGATGTTCTGTAGATGATGCACTGTGTCTACCTATGAAATAGCTGAAGCAGCTGAAATGGCTGCTTGCAATTCAGAAAAGAGACTTAGACTCACCATTCTAACTACAGAATGGCATATATTTATAACTATAATCTGTGAAGAAAATATTGATTCCAACAAAAGAAAAAAAGGAGATTTTCAATTTGAAAAAAAAATAATAATTTTATGAAGTTGCTAAATCAACTTAGATAACTAGGGTCAGAAATATGAATTTTTTTTTTTCTGTTTTTTTTCTTTAGTTTAAGGTTTCAGACACATTTATTACTCCTTTAACATAAAATTAGAAACTATTTATATAATTTCACAATATCAGCTTAGGTGTGTTGGAATATTTAATTCCTATTTCAATATTGTCATCTCTCTTCCCTGCTCATGTATAGACACATACACAGACTCTATGTCTTCTTGGGTAACATTCTACAGGTTTCTGTAAAGTAGAGTAGAATTTGACACTTTTTATTTGCTGCACGATGTCCTATGGAATCTAATAGGAAGCATTCTCTGTCTCCCTGTTTTCCCAGTTCCTACACAGACAGTCTGCCAACAAGCACAAAAGCCAGAGAACTTGTGTGATATAGCTGTCACTCATGGGATGTGTTATGACAGCCGCAACAAACACATTGAATAGCTAGACTCAGCTGCCCATTCTTAAACCTTAAATTACTAAGCTGTTAAGGGCTACTGTACAGACTATGATTTAGAATTATATTAATTACTTAGTCTTATTACTTCAAAAGAAATAAAATATATAATCATGCTTTTTATTAAGTTGAACCAGAATCCATTTACAAGGCAGAACTATAGACAGCCCCGTAAGATAGCAGAGAGTCACCTAGTCAGTTAAAGTGTTGCCTGATACCAAAAAAAAAAAAAATTGTAACTGCGCTATGATTATTTTTTCTGGCACTTTTCAGTTCCTGATCCTGCAATTCAAAAAGCAATCAAGAAAAGTTGACATCAAAAACAGGGGCTTTTGAAAGCTGCACGTAGTGGTTGTACCTTCTTAACAATCTGAGGCAATATTATCAATTCAGTATTCTCAGTGAAACTTTGCAAAGATCAAGAAAATAAAAAAGGGAATTAGTAGCCATCTGAAGAGATGTTTCAAAGATAATGCAATTCTATTATATCACTCAGAGCTTTTCTTAAAGCTGTGATAAATGTCCCCTCACAATACCTTTGCCTAAAAAAAAAAATAAAATCTATCACTGTCATAGTTGCAAATGGAAGAAAAAGTAAAAAAAGCAAAATTCATTTAAACAGTTTTTATACTGTCATAGTTTCAACTGAAAGAAAAAAATTATTGGTATTAATTTCATTGTCAGCTTCTGAAGGAGTGAATAACTCAGAATGAAATCATATTAAGATAAAAAGATACAAATCGAGGAGAAATGACTGAAACTATACCCAAAAGTTGAGACACTTTAATTATCATCTTCTATGTTTTTACTTATTATATGAAATCTTTTAGAATACTATAAGGAACATTCAATATTTAATATTTTATTACAGTTCACACACTCCAGAAGTACGGTGAATAGATTCATCATAGGCAAATGAACATTCAGTGTCTGGATGTTATAAAATCTAATTCAAAAAAATGTTTGGCACTTCTATTTAAAAGACCGTGTATAACAAACATCTTGAGTAGAAAAATAATTTCTTGTGTTATTTTTCCCACTTAATTATATTTATCTTATTTAGTCCCATGTGGACCTCCAGAAAGGAAGAATTGCTTGTGGTTACAGAAACAAAGGGTCTAGATACCATAGTTGGGAAACAGAGGGAATGCATTAGAACAACAGTGTGGGAGGGTCTTGTGAATGTGAGAGAGTATAAAGAAAAGAAAATAGGAGGAAAATAATTTATAAGGCTACCCTGCTAACCAAGGATTTCTCTTCTCCCTGAAGGAACTCGAATGGCTTGTTGCAGTCCCCAAGACAAGAACTGATGTGCTGAATCTCAGCTTTCTGAAATGAGGTCAGAAATAGTTTTCTGCATAGTGGAATGAACATTCAGAACAAAATACCAACCGAGATCAGTATTGAATCCTGAAGATAAGTTGTAATCTTAACTCCACATTCTTTTGTGTAGGTATTATAGTGAATGACCAGATATGAAGGTAACAAGTGAAAAATTTTCCTGTTCATGCAACAGTTCAATTTTCCCGAATCAGTCATTCTGCACAGTAGGTATAAGGTGAAGAGATGTAATGGAAGCAATAATGATGCTTTGCAGAGTGGAACATCTCCATTAGAGTAAAACTAGAGAGCTGCTGTCAGCCCCTATCTGGCTGTCTTGCAGCTGAGCGAACCTTAGAAAATGGGTGTCTCAAGATTTTTTAATGACAAAAGCACTCACGGCTTTCCAAATAATGCACATATAGGATTTGCAGTTCTGTGCTATGTATATCACTTTGCATGTTCTGAAGTGAGTATCATAAGCTTCTGGAGCAGCAGCTACCTCAGAACTCAAAAGGCAAAATGCATTCTTTGTAGTTGCTATTTAGCATAATCAGAGAATGACTACAAAGAAATACAAGTGTATTTAGAAATACAGGATTAGCAGGAGCTTTCTGTCTCTTAATAAACAGTACCTTATCTCAGGTAATGCACTGTGTAAACATTTTCAAAAACACATCAACTTTATCTTAAAACAAATAAGTGGAGTTTTTCCCCTAACTACTCTACTGAAAGACTACATTGTACCTGGTTGTGTTGATGGTTAGGAATATTATTATAGTATCTTCTAATTGCCAGCCTAAATATGTTCAAAAAAAATCAATGCATATTCCTGACAACATTGTGCTTCCTGGGTGTAAGCTTTATGGTATATTTACAGTGAGTCAGTCTCTCTTCTTAGTTATCATTTTGCTGAACTGTGCTACTGGACATGGAGTTGGTAATAGTCATGAATATGTGTTTCAGAAATAGAGTCAGTTCTAAGAATAATTCTTTTTCTACTTCTGCATTTTTCAAAATAAACTTCTCTAACAGAAGAATTGCAACCATTTTTATTCACAAAAAACACAGGGAAAAAAACCCTTGCAAAGGCTAGAGCTTCTTTGTTTGTATAGTAAATTGACAAAGTATTAAAAATGAGAATGAATCAGAAATAAATAAGTACTTTTTTTTTTTCCCCAATTTTCATTTATTCCAATTTTCTCTCTGCTCACCACTAAAAAAATCCCTGAGACTAGAACATATCTATAAAACAAACAGGATGTTTTTCATGCTGGAGCTAAAACTCTAAAATATGTAAGCCTCAATCTTTTCCTACTGAAATGAATCTGAGCCTGAATCTGAATTAGTTACTCCAGGGCAAAAAAACCTGCAAAATATATTCCAACAAACTTCAGCATCTCATCTATGGAAAGGGAGATTAATACAGCAAACTAAGTAAGGGACATGAGGAGAAACAAAATGTCTGTATTTACCAAGTACTACACCTGAGTTTCATGACTCTTCGAAGAAAGAATTACAGTGGTTGCATCACAAAATACTTTGTTTATTCTTTTAGTTAAGATAACTCAGAATTGGCTGAAGCTTTAAATTTAAAATAAACAGCTATATGTAGCTTAGTCCTTCAAAAGACCTTATGAATTCTCCACTAATGCTAAACTGCCCATGGCACTAAACCCTAGCCCTAACTTGCCTTCCCATATTTAAATCAGAGATATTCTGAGCTTCAACTTCAGTTGAGCTTTTTTTTTTTTTTTGCAATTCACAATTCTTAACATTACAAGACAGTAAAATAAAGATTAAACAAAGACATAAGGCCAAATTCAGCTTTTGAATGACAGGAATATTCAACATCTTAAGTTATTAGGAACTTTCAGCCATTTGGAAGCAAAGCCAAATTTTCACTCTTGTAGACTCCCACAGTAATTCTGAATGATCACATTTCCTCCTGTTTTTTCAATGGTCTTTTGCTGCACAGTTCTCAAATTCAAACCTTTTCTACCTCTGAATCCAACTGGGCTGTTGGATCATCTGAAGCCATATGTCTCATGAGCTTCTTTATTGTAACCTGTTAAGTTCTATCTTAACTTTTTCATTCTCCATATCATTCTTGGATTCTCTCTAAATACTCCCCTAAATGCTGGTTAGAGTGCATATTTGAAGATCCCTACATTTGCCCAGTAGAAACCGAACGGGTTTCTTGGCTCATGTGACAGGAATTAAGTCATATATGCAAAGAGATTTGTTTTTTCTTCTTTATATGAATGGTATTTATTTCCTTCACCTAATATTTTTTCCTGTGGTATTTTCAAAACAAACACTCACACATATGCCCAGGAATATGTACCAATTGTTCAAGAGTATTTTTGGTCAAATTTTCAATGACTTCGTCTCTGAGATGTGAGCTTCCAAGCTCATAACAGAAGATACCCCTTTTCAGAAAGTATCAGTTATTTCTGAGCATTGTGGACAGTGATTTTTTTTTTTTCCCTGTACCTACTTATTCCAGAATTGCAGACTGGATGAAAAATATACCTTTTTTTTTTTTTTAAAAAAAAACATGAAAAACACCGCAGATTTTCATGTAACTGCAGCTCTCAAAAGTGTTCCTTTTTACAGTGAGGTATCATTCTTTTACAGGTTTTGTAAATGAAGAACTTTGCATATTTTACAGAATAGATTTTTGGCTCAGAATCACATAAAATATGCTAATGCATGAAAACAGCAACAGACCCTTGCAAAACCTTTTAGGAAACAGATGTTAAAATTGTAAATGTGAAAGAGTAGGTGTATAGTATTTGAGCTTTTACAGGAAAAATAACACAGCATAGCAAACACTATGTTCCTATGCATGGATGGTTGTAAATAACACATCTTATAAAATATTCTTACATTAATTTCTTTAATATTTTTGTAATAAATTCATTATTTTTACAGCTTAGCATGACCTGTGGTTTAAAAAGATGTTGTAAGGGAAGATGATAAAATTTGGAATGGGACAAAGTCTCATTGCAAGTAGGCAACTTCATATACTGCTGTAAAATCCTGTGGTTTGTTTAACAATGGCTCTAGCAGGTGGCATATGGCTAATACAGAGTCTGTCGCTATCTCCAGGGTGCCAGACATTCCTCAAATTTTCTGTGAGAGAAACTTTTTGGTAGATTTGGATTGTAAAGGCACGTGAGCATCTGCTGCCTGTTCAGTCTCATTATCGTCAATAGAGTTAAGTCCTGCAGCTCTCAGCCTGGCAGCCAGAGCCAGGATCTCAATTTTGCTTTCACCGTGAGCGGGGAATTTGACAATCTATCTTGAAAAAATGCTCCATTTGAATACAAAGAAAGATTTTGTTGTAAAGTAAATGCAACTTTTTGAAGGTATATTAGAAATGACAAAACCAAATAATTTAATATGATTTTCTGAGAAATATTATTACTATTTTTAAGTTGAATTCTTAAGTTGGGATTAAAAAAATTGCATTATCTTTTCTTTCCCATTGTTTAAAAGAAAACTGAGACCTGAAGCAAAACATTTAATCCAAATTTATCTAGAGTTGGAAACATCTAAAATATTTACCTATTACATTGAGTTTTACATTACCATCAGTCACCATAGTATTTAAATGACTTTCAAGTGAAATCAAGTACAAAAAAGTCCATAATAAGCTCTAAGGAGTCTTGAACTTTCTCTGTTCTCTACTTTAGACAGGTCTTTTGATTTTATAGACTGATATTCCCTTTTTTTCCTGTTGTTATTAAATCACTGACAGCTTTAAGACAGAAATATGAAAGGTGTTGGGGAAATTAAGTTAAAGGAAGCATTAGTGTCCACTTATCTTTGTGTGCTATAACTGTTTTTCTTGGGGACTATTTAACCTCAGTATGTGCCCATAAATACACACCCATCTTTTACCACTGGTGAATTAGAACAAAGAAAAGTTTCCTAATGATAAGCCATGGCTATTGAAAGCTTCTGGTAAGATGCTTGGTGAAAATAGTGGAAAAAATTCAGGTGAAATTTTGCAGTAAACTTCTGGGTATAATCTTAGGCTCTCAAAGCAGAAACTGAGTGGAATGTGATGCTTTAGGTCTATGAGCACTCCATTTTTCACTGCTTAAGGTCCCCAGGCACCAAAGAGTTTTGAAACGTGGAGCACTAGTACACAAATGCGTTGTGTCTTTGGTCAGTCCTTGACTCTTTGATGCCTGCAAGATACCAAGCTTGACTCCTGAAAGATAATCTTCCTACCCTTTGTTATCTCTTCTATAATTCCTCTATATACAGCATAAAATTCAGGCCAGATTCACAACTTGAAAAAAAGTCTTCAATATGTGTCCCAAAAATACACTTGCTTAAAGAGCAAAGACTCTGGAAATGTTCCGTCTAAATAGCTTTTTGAACAAAATGCAAAGCATGATGTAATGGCAATGTTTTTCTTATCATGCTAGTATGCCACTTTAATTTTAATGTACGGAATTGTTCAGCTCTGGCATTGCTCCACTGCTGCAGGATGAGGCCACTAAACATCGCTGACACTGACATGAAGAATTTAAAATGGGGACAGCAAATTGTGAATGCTGAGTGTTTTCGGGATCCCACTGCGCATTCTCAAACACATAACAGAGATAATAAAACTTGTTAGCACAACAGAAACGGCATCTACTCATGCCTCCATGCATGCATGCAGCTACTGAAATTGCTGTTTATGAGGTTTTTACTAAAATTACAGCTATAATTGGTGCACAGATAATGATGGCACATCGTCAGCCATTAGCAGTAAGGGTACCTCCATGAGGTACTTACTTGTCCAGGCGTGGTGAGAGCTGACAGTGTCTTGCAGTACTGGGGGCAGTGGCCAGGGGTACATAGCCCACCACAGGGCAAGACCATGGGGCCAGGCAGCCTACCTGCCCACCCACCCCCCATGGCTGAGGGCCTGGGACCAGGCTGTGGACCCAGCCCAGAGGTGAGGGCCATTGCTGGGGCTGCACCACACCCAAAAGCAGCCCCGTGGCCTGGCAGTGCCCCTCAGGCTGCAGCCTCCCCGCTGTGACAGGCATGCTCTGCCCAGGGATAGTAGCAGGATGGGGCCACTGGTGACCGTATGGGCTCCGGACTGGCCCCATCAACACATGATGGCTAAAATTTTGAAACAATGCTTGAGATGCCATGTGTAACTGCGGCTACCTCAACAAACACTATCTCCAGTGATGTAAAAAACCCAACATGTGATGCTTTAAGATGTCTAATCCTGTTTTAAAAAAACAACAAAAAAACCCCACAACACGGGGAGGAGAAAGGAAATAGCCATTTGTGGAAAGGTGATTTTTCTCTGTAGCAGCTTCTGTTTTGGCAGGTTGGGAAAACCAGTCCCTCTAGGTTAGCGACCAAGCCCAGATGTTGTTACCTGTAGGATACTGTAGGTGAAGCACTGTTATGGGCTGGGAAGTGCCGTCTTCAGGACAGCTGCAAGTGCTGCCCAGAGATCTGGCATATGAGCATGAAAAATGTTGCTAATTTTGAAATAGCTGGAGGGGCAGAGAAATCTCTCTTTAGAAACAAGTAATCCTCTGTTTATTTGCTTTTATGACAGATCAAACTGGTGCTAGTACCCTGCCTATAGGAGGAAAAACATTACTTGTCTCCAAAAGCATTTATGGAAGAAAAGCTTTCACAGAGAAAGAAGCTTTGTTTATTTGCTTGTTTTATGGAAAATAAAAAAAAAAGCTTTCATACACAATTCCCTTTGCTGCTTTTGACCTGTCACAAGGAGCAAGCCAGATGCATCCAATATAGTGGGCTTCATATTTTTCTTTGTCACAAAATATTGATAGTGACAGCTATTAAAAAACTTTAAAAAGGAATGCACACATACTTAAAATGTGTAAATGCTTTCAAGTACCATATGTACCACAGATTAATCTCAGATGTCACATTACAAACCTAATGACTAACAACACACTTTTAATGAGCTTTTTGAGGGAGGAGCAGTTGAAGGAGAGTAACCTGAACGTAGGCAGGCCAGAAGCAGAACTAATAATGTACACTTGGTCACGCCTTTCCTTCCATGGGCATTTTGGAACATCTGAAAAGAGTTGCCTGGGGAAAAGGACAGCAGTTTACCCTTACTGGCCCTTGGCATGAAACACAGGATGCTGTTTGTGGAGTCATAGAATCATAGAATCATTGAGGTTGGAAAAGACCTCTAAGATCATCGAGTCCAACCATCGACCAAACACCACCACCCACTAAACCATGTCCCTAAGTGCCTCATCTACTCGTCTTTTAAATACCCCCAGGGATGGGGACTCAACCACTTCCCTGGGCAGCCTGTAGCATAACTCCTCAAAAAATTGTAGGAAAATCATTACAATATTAATTCTGAAGCATAAAATTTGTCGAAGGACTTGCCATCGGTCTCACAAGCAACACAGCTGTTATAGAGTCAAAACCCTGAGAATCTTTTGTTTGGCATGGTGGCCAGAGACAGACACCTTATTTTCCTGATTTTTAACTGGTCAGACCAAGAAACACAGTGGCTGCTTGTGGAGCACAACTTTATCTTCAGGTTTGGATTAACTAGTCATACATTTAGACACACAATACTGAGCGTGTAAACACCTGATCAAAACTCTCCTGAAACATCCTATCTTTTTACTCCTACAATACATGTGAATCATCCTTCTCTCTTCTGTTTATAGTTTACAAACAAAATGAGAGAGCCTAAGGAAAAAAAAAAGAAACGGACCATATATAAATTAATGGAATACTTAAAGGAATACAATACTTATATTAATAACTAAAGGTTCAGTCATGTGGAATACTCCAGTTACTGAGGTCTTCTTCATTAGCATGTACAGTGTTGTAAAACTGATGTAGAAGAAAGTATGTTTCCCACAGAATTTTGATATTTAAGACTTTGTTTTTATTCAATTCAGGAAATAAGTCAGAGGACCACTGGATCTTTCAACCATTTGCCCTAGGACAAAACACATTCTTCATCAAGTAAATCTAAACATCCAGCCTTGACTTGTAAGTTTTCTTAAAATCATGGATCTTGTGGCCCTGGATTACCTAATGTTCTTACTCTGAGGCGTTGCTCTGTAAATCATGGAGTAAGAGAAAACTACATTGAAAGGGTTTTCTTTTAAAATAAGATTAGGCAAACAACCTAAAGAGACAGTCAGGCTTGAAACCAGAAAACTCTTTATTCACAAGCACATTGTAATGTAACCCTGCCTAGCTTTTGCCATTATTTCAATGGTATCACTGTCATAAAAACATCCAATTTTGATGACTGAGCAAAGTTCTACTGTTTTTTTTTTCTAAACGTCTCTCAAAATGTTTAGTACTAGAGGGTGATATTTCTAACATTGGTTAAGATATATGGTTCTTTGTTTTAGGTATTTTTTTAATAATCTCTGTGTGGAAGGCAAATAGTGTGTTATTAATCATATGTGTGATGGTTTTATATCTTTAACATCCCATGTTAGAAATGAGAAAATGTTAGACAAGGGAATAAATCCCGGAATAGTTGTTCTGTGTGCTTGTCTTATCTTCCTGCTCTACTTCTATATTTGGTGTCAATGTAGTAATATAGTATGTGGTATCTAGTATACCTATATGTACAGTGTACAGTTCATTGCAGGTGTAGAAAACAATTATTCCTGTTTTCCATCCTTAATATTATTGATTAAAAAACATCTTGCAAAATGTATCACAAAAAAATGTCTCTATAGATGCCTGTTTTTGTTGGCTTTTGAAAGTCACTTACATTATACTATGAATACCAAATTTTAGAACTATTTTTATGCTATCTGTTCTTGCAGTGGAATACCAAAAAGGACACACTAGCTAAGGTTCTCTTGATTCGTGGCGCAGCTTTTGCAAGAATTAGCCCGTGGGGAGCTGCCCAGTCCTAGAGCACATAGGTATGTCTGCAGTATAGGTCTGAATCACAGTGTATCCCAAACGCCTTCTCAATGCACAGAAAAAACCAACCCTCCAAGGATGTCATCTTACCCTCCAAATCCTTTAAAAGCTCAAGACTAGACCCATTCTGGCATTTAAGTTTCTTCCTACCCATAGACTATACTTCACAATCTCCTGGTGCCTTGATGATGTGTCTTATCTAAAACTAAAGGCATCTTAAGTCACCATTTGCAGTTTAGGACACTTTCAAATATGGGCAGACTCTATCAAATATGCACATATGCAATCATATATTGCAAGTATTGAATCCATTATAAAACACTCAAATAACACATTGTTTGTCTTCCTGAAACATGCATGATACTGTCTTTTTTGAGCCAAAATCTTCCTTGGTTTCAAAGTTAGCTATGTTGCTGAGGATAAATGTCTTCTGTAATTTGCTAACTATATTCAAATCAGTCATATACTGCATACAAAAGATAGACATGTTCCAAATTTTATGTAGCTGCATTTGACTCTTTTGTCATTTCTACACTTCCTTTCCTACAAACAATTGCTGTGGTAATCCTGCAATGATTTCACTTTTTTCTCCCCC
>NW_008794447.1:2382036-2393758 GCF_000699145.1 Aptenodytes forsteri
TTTACACTCCACTTCTAACAAAAATATTTCCCAAAATGCGAGACTGTCTGCTTACACTCTGCTGACATTTTTAGCAATTCAAGCCACCAACCTACTCACACTCACAAAATACAAAGATATTCTGCTTATGCCAGAATACACAAGCAGCTTGTTTATGACTTCTTTTTTAGCCACTAGCAGCTGTGCATAAATATCTTGCTTATGAAAATGATCTTAATGTCATCCTGGGATTAAAAACATGCTTCATGTCCTGCATCAAGTTTCAGTATTATAAATGAATCCAGTTTGACAATTAGACCTATTAACAATTCTGCAAATGTGTTGCAAGTGGAAGAAAAGGGTCTTGCCTCAAGTTTCCACAACTTCTCTCTTCCAGGAAAGTAGAGGAAGAGAGAGAAAAAGTCTCACACTTTGGACACACATTTAGTTGAAATTAATTTACTGGAACATGTATAAGTGGTTAAAGCTATTGTTGGACTGAGCAAACTGTGCACTCAGCTGTGCACTGTCTTTAACAGTGAGAAAAAACAAGGCAGTCATTCATATGCAGAGAGGTAGAGACAGGGGAATATGCCATGCCCACATCAGGGCGTGCGACTCAAAGATGTTGCGCTCAGGCAGGTTTGGGTCTATGGTAGTGCTCATGCTGGGAGAGCAAGAAATATCACAGGGGACTTCTCCTGGAACAGGTTGGTAGGCAGCGGGCTGAGAATTGCTTTTGGAAGGAGCATGTAATACTTGTTTTTATGGCAAGGCACAAAATGCGTTAATGAAAACCATTGCTGAGGGCTCTACAAAACACATACAATATCAAGCAAAACTAGTTGCAATCCCTGAAATTAAATATTTCTTGTCCTTAAGCAAGAGGGAACCCCACCAATTAAGGCTTTACCCCATATTGTCTCACTACATCAGCAATTATGGCAGTCATGAGAGCTGCTGGACTAGGCAGTCCAACAATTGCTTTATCTGGAACAGCACAGCTTTTACAGTGAAAGCTACAAATAAACCAGCACAGTCAAACTTTTTAGAGCCTGTCCTGAACTGGCGACATAGATTGCTAGTGTGCCACTTACTTCTGTCCAAGAGAATAGCGATGTCTTCTAAATAACTGGATCAGATTATGAAGTTGACAGACATTAATCTTCCCTCTCGGCTTGGTCTCATATCGCTCCCTGAAATTAGATAACAAAACTGAGACATAGGAGTATGACTGAAGCAGTTTTAAAGTTGCAGGCAACCATGGTGTAAAAGATTTCAGACTTTGTCAAACCGAAAGAGTAGCCTGATCAAAAGCAGATACATTACAAAATGCTTGACTCCAGACATACTCTGAGGCAGTGGCAATGTGAGTTCCTATGAGATATGTAACTTTTCAGCATAGTAAATTTTGTTACTTAAACAAGATGTCATATAGGGTATAGTTTCATTCTAAATATCATCTCTTCTGTAATTCCGGGCATAAACATAAGTTATTTTCATGTGACCGTTAGGCAGTATAAATATTGGGTAAAAGAGTAAGCAGAAAGCAAAGCTAATTTGTACCTTCAGGTGCTAGAAATACTGGAGTTATCTTAGTCTCACACATGGGCTTGAAGGCGATTCCTCTTGAAAACGCTGTGTTATTTCGTATGTTTTTATTTCATGGTCATAGCCAAAACATTTTTTATGTGAATAATGTTTTGTTTTGAAACTAGAGTGTCAGCCTGCACCTTCCTATACATTTTTCTCCTTATTAATGTAAAATGCCAAAACGGAAGAATATTCTGTATGTAAATATTGAAGTCCCACATTAGCTGCTTAATATGCAAGAGATTGTATACTTTTGGTGTGGGATATAGTAATGAAAATAGTCATAGAAACCATGAGTTTCCATTATCGAGATAATCTCGATTATATAGTAAACATTGTTTACCCTCCTAACATAATGCATGAACATAATTTTTGCTTGAACAAAAGAAAAACCTGGACATTTTCTACAATTTAAAATATGCCTTATTATTACTACAATGCAGATGAATAGATACAAAGAAACTTACACTCCTGAAATGTTGAAAAATAAGAATATTTCCCATAAGAATTTAACTACCAAATTCTTTTTGGTTTTCTTCTTAAGTGATTTTTTTTAAAATGAAATTTTGATTTGGCACCCATTTTTTGATGTCTTGATAGGCTTTTTGGGGTTGTTTTTTTTAAAAAAAGGAGACACTATTTGTGCAATTTTACTTATTTAAGGTCTTCCCTTTTTTATGTTTTGATGCAACTTCCCTAGAAGTTTGCTTTGTATAATTTTGCTTAACAATTGTACCACTGAAATTTCTAGTTTTCAAAGCTTTATAAGTTTACTGAAAATAATATGTAGGTCATGGTAAAAACTCAGTGAACATGGAATTATCTGAGAAGTATGCAAGTGTTAACCAGAAGTGAAAGGTGAAAAAAAAGCATTCAAATCTTTTTCAAGAAAATGTGTACACAAAGTATTCACAGCTGTATAGTAAAGGCAAATAACATACTTACAGATTATTACTAAAAGAGACTGTAATGTCTCCTTTGTAGTCTTGATACATTCCTTGCCTTTCTCTCCTTTTTGATATTGGAAAGATTTATAGTTACTTCTCTATTCAGGCAGTAGATAGAAAGAGGTCTTACAACCCTGTGTTTATCACTAAACACCATGTTCACTATTTCAATCCATTGCTGCTGAAGTCTGGAGGAGTCCAGTGTCTTTTCATTTCCTGAAGAAAAATAACTTTCATTATTTCAGGAAGAACACCCATACCATGAGCAATGTTTAGAATAATTAAATTTCACTTTGACTTTTCCATGCTAACCTGAAAGTTTGATTAGGTCACGTTGTCTAGCTGGTTGATAAATGTCTGGTTAGTGTTATGAATTAACAGGACTCTGTTTCGGAGCAGACAAATGTCTGCATGGTATCTTAAATAGCAGCGCAGGGATGACTAGCACCAGAACTGCTAGCTGGGCAGTGACTTCAAGGAGCACGGTAAGCCAAAAGGCCTTATTTACCATTTGGTTTTTCTGCCTTTTCTGACATGATGAGACCACTTGTCTGCTTTTCCCTACTTACCAACGACATACGGAAAGACAGCTGCGGGCCCTGCAGGCACCGGCATGCCGTAAGGGTGCCCAGCCCCACCAGGCCTCACCCCTGCTTCCACTGGCCTGGCCCACCCCCTCACAGTGCCGGGGGCCATCGTGGGCCCCATTACCAGCCCCCCGTCTCTGCCCACTGTGTGTGGAAGCCGTGGGACAGCGGGTGAGGGCACGGCCTGTGCGGGGGGCCTCGTCTCCCAGCTCGTTCCCCCTCACGGAGCAGCCCTGTGGCCCTGACAGGCAGTATCGAGTAAAATGCTGTTTTGTCCAGCATCTTTGCAAATGGTACAAATTTTGCAGCAGAACAGAGAACATGCTTTAAAATTCAGAAGAAAGAATGAAAAAAGGAGGAGCCAGGAAAACTGGGGGCATTAATTTTCTTCATTTGCTATCCGTTAGCTAGCAGTCCCTTGCTTATCGCAGTTCCCCCAAACCCTAGAAATGGCAGTAAAAGGTGGGCGCATCGCTTACAGTTACTGCGGAGAAGGAGACACAGCAACTCTCCTTTGAAACTCTGAGGAAACTACACTTTCAAGCCTGAGAGTACATGGCCCTTTGCTTTATGCTCTAAAAAGTAGTTCTCACTTTTTTCCAATAAGCAGTACAATGGTGGCACTGCCAATAGAGTCACACAGGCAATTACTCCCACTTAATAGTATGGTTCCCCATGGAAGAGTAGGGTCACAGTCCCATGGGTTATCGTGGTCTTTATTTCATAAACAAACCTTCACTGCCATGAACATCCTCCCGGGAAACGTCTGTCTCAAACTGGTATTTTCTAGCAGAAAATATGAGGCTGTTCTGATAACAATCTCAAGGCACTGCTCTCAAAAGCCAAAAGACAAACAGCAACATTAAAATCTTGTGGGCGAGAGTTATTTAATTAATGCTTTTGTGCCCTTTAACAACCAGCATCTGAATAAAGGGCATCGGGAAAGAATTAAGAGCTGAGAACTCAGGACAGACTTCTGGAATGAAAAAAAAAAAAATTTAAAAAAAGACATACTCACTATTACTTTCTGGTAAAGAACTTCTTAAGCAACAGGTTAGTCTAGGACATAGTATGATATAGTATGATACCAGTTTGTATGCACTGAGAATAGAGTTCCCTGATTATATTAGTTGAATCCAGATGCTGACTTCCCCCCCCCCCTTCCCTTTTTCAGGAAAAAAATGCTATTAATGTTTCTATCACATTCTTCATCTCATGCAAAAGTGATAAAACGGCATATTTCTGCAGTTTTTTTCATAAGGAAAAGTGACCATGTATGCAAACTACAGATACTGTAAAAGGTAACATGCTCTTTCCAGTCTTATTACAGTGCTATATAGATGCCCTTATTCAATGCAGATAACAATGGTGGTATCTTTGGTTCCATTATACACTAAAAGTGGTTATCTTGTAGTAACTGAATATGTTGTTGTTGTTTTTCTAAAATCTGTCCCAGGCAGGAATATAAATGCCATTGATATTTTAGTTCCAAATCTGAGCAGGATTTTATAAATGGCTTGCGAACGGATTCAAGATTTTAGATCCCGAACCTACTGATGCCTGTAATAAAGTAACCTAATTCTTAGTATATCATATGAAAAACTTCTCTTCTTAGGTGACATAAAAAGATAAAGTTATTTAAAGTGAATACAAGCTTTCTGATTAGAATAAAACTGGTTTAAATTTATTATTTCTGTAACTAGGAATTTTCTGCACAAATGAGTGGCAATGCAGGGATATATTCTTGATGTACTCAGACGAGAATTTCTCTTATTTCAGAACAAAAAAGTGCTCACGTGATATTTACAGAAAAAGGAGCTACAGGAAAAGGTAATGTTTATATAGCAACAAAACTTTCTTGTTTCCTGTTCCTATTCACACTAATTGTTTTTCTCTGAGCCAGTTCTGGCATTTTTGCAACCAACAAAAAGGACAACAAAACTTACCTCCTGCCTTTGTGCAGTTAACTCTTCAAATGCGCCTGTCAGGCTGGAACTTGCTTCAAAGGCATGCTATTAATGATCACAGAATACCTGTCAGGGCAGAAATGGTGTTATAACAATTTTGCACTTTTACCATAATCTTTGTATTGCTGGAAAACTGAATACAGATTAAATTCAAATCAAAAAGTCCTGTGGAAAATACATTTGCAGTCAGAAGTAGTAGAAAAATGGGAAAAAGCCATTTTTACAGTTAAATATCACTTTTCTCCTTATTCATATAGCCAATAACCTTTCAGATCTGCTTAATTTTGAATTCCTGTTCATTATATTTCCTCTTTTCTAACTTAGATAAAAATCTGCTTATACCTATTCAAAACAATGGATGTTACATTCTAGCTTGTTCCTGGGAAATACTCCTTCCAAATACCCACACAGCTATCCCTTTTATATTACTTCATGTTCTTCTATGGTATAACATCTACAATAAATAAGTAAAGTTTCTACAGTACAGGGTATAGAAGTCTTCGCTGGTGCCTGATCTTTTTGCAAGAGGAATATCAATTTATTTTTACAGCCTATTACTTAGTAACATACATTTTGTGATACCAGTGCAAAGCTATCCAGCTGTCAACATCAGTTCTGGCAGTATGATGTAGGCTACAATTGAAGAACACTTTTAAAATAGTGTTAAGGGTCACAAGGGAAATCCACAAGGAAGAACCAATTCAGTTTTTATGCCTAGCATTAAAGGAAGGAAATTAGTTTGTTTCTTTGATTTGGGTTATTTTCTTTTTTAAATGAATCACTGGGAAAACCAAATCTAAAATGTGGGAATTGTTGTCCAAGTCTGATAAATTCCTTTTACCAGGGTTATTTGAAACTAGCTCAAACATCAAGCATAACCTTCGTACTTCTTTGTCTTAAATAATGCTGAAATAGCTAATATTCACATACTGTAGCAGAGTGAAAATGGGGAGATGATTAAAGTTCAACTCATGCTCCTTGAACTACTTGGCCCCAAACTGGAATTTACACTTACACAGCAGGAAACATGTATCAACATTAAAAAGCTTGTAGTAACAGAGAATGAGATTTCCATACAGAAAAGAATAATATGGATAATATTTTATTAATAGGAAAATGGTGAATTTATTGTTGTGCCTAAAAAAAATGGCTTTTTCTTAGGAAAAGGGGAATTTTGAAGACTCAAATTAGGAGCCATGCAGCACTGATAAGAGATATATGAAGAGCTCTGGAAATGATGCCAAAGCTTTTTAGCTGCCTTGAAATGCAGAAAAGTCCCCAAATGTGAACAGATTTATGAAGTATCTCTATTAATCTTAAAGATCCTTACTTCTTTGTGAGACTTACAGCATGTTAAATTGTATGAAATGTCAATAGGAGCTGGTGCAGACCTCTGTGCCTTTTAAAGTCTTTCCAAATACATGTAATCCGCAACACCTTGTCTGCATGTTATGCGTACATTGCATAGTTTAGAAACTCCTGCCTTTAAAACATTGAACAAAATTTAATGAGACAAGGTTTATCTTGAAACTGTTTTAAAGATCCCCTGAAGTAATTTTGCCATAAAGTTATTACATCTCCTAACATAAAAGGACAAACTTTTTATTGATAAATGTATCCTTTACCACATAAAGTACCCTCTTCCTTTACCCTCTTCTTCCTTATTCCTTCCCTCCCCCGTTTCAAACCATTCATAATCAAACTCCTTTAGTTCAAAGCTGAATTAATCTAAAATGTTACAATTCTTCAAACAGCAAAATGGCTTAAAATGACGAATAAGTAAAGTCAGGGGACTTGACACAGCTTCTATCATAATGAGCACTCAGTATTATATTCTTAGCATTTTTTAGGGAGGGAATAGTAGACCTATTTTCAAGTTTGAGAAATGGTCTTTGCAGTGAATATATATAATTTGAGGGGACAGAGTTGCTCTGCAAAGCAAAATTACTTCTAAAGGTTCTCCCACTGCCAGGAGAACTAAGATGTGTTTTCATGTTATTGTCCTCTTTATTTGGGCTTCCAGCAGTCATGCTTCTTCCGGGCTTCCACAGTCACTGGTGTATACTTTTTTTTTAATAAGACATTGGCACTTACTAACTAACACTTCAAGGAAAAAAGTGGGTATGAATTAATTAACTAAGCACTACATAAGTTCTTGTCTGGGTGAAAGGAGAACTCGCTTGTCACTTAGCTTAGATTGTCTTATTCACAGGCCAAAGTGTGTTTCAGTAAAGTAAAAAGGTTCTATTACCAGTGATAAACATTCACTGTGTAATTTACATTATACATTAAAACAAATACTTAGTAGCAAAAATGTTCATATATTGATGAAAGATACTTATCACAATCCATTATGTATATGTAACAAAGTTAGTGATTTTGAGAAATACTAATCTGCAAAGTAGTTTCATAAATGAAGCTTCATGTACCTCAATCTTATTCACAAGATCACATGCGAGAAGGGTTACAGAACACCTCTGGTCTGTTCCAACACTTTCAGTCCAATCTAATTTAAATAGTGTTCATTTTTGCTGATTTTTCTACAAAGGAACCATTTTACTAAGTGAGGGCATGGGAAAACTACACCTCACCTAAGTGAGGTGATAGTGGGAAAAAAGAACAAGCATCTTGCCCCCAGATGCTAAATGAAGACAGAGGCATTTAGCTGGATCTATTTTCTAGGCATATCCTAGAAGCCTACAGGAGGCAGGTTTGACCTTAACACCCTTTAACCACGCGCACTGCTATACAAACAGTTCTGTAATGAAAGAGGACCTTGTATTATGGAGAATGAAGTGTACTTTTTCAGGATATATCGTCAGCTGTAGAACTTCTGTGTGAATGCCATTCAAGTCTAGCAATTTGTAACTAATCATTTATCAGTTTCTCCTGCTTCTGCTGATACTGCTGAGAAATAATGATTCTGATTTTTTTTTTTTTGAGACAGATGCTATATCCAGATGACTGTTTAATAGCCCTTGATTAACATGTTTTCCCATGAATTTTGACTAGGCACTGTTTGAATCCATTTATATTTTTGGTGACCACAGCGTTCTTTGCCAATGACAATTTAATTACCTCCCTTTTGTTTGTATTGACTGTCTCCCCAGTAATTCACTTGCTGCATTCCCCAGACAGTCTGCGTGACACCTGCAAAAATTAACTGCTTTAGCTGATCCTTTAATTTTCCATTCATTAATACCCTTATTAGTTTCCATTTTTACTTGGAATCATTATTAGGTGGACTTTTTTGCTTCTACAAAAGTGTTGAATTTGAATACTTTACCACCATGCTTAGAGTGGCTTTTCATTAGTATGTCTTCATCCAGGGCTTAAACGAGAAATGCTTTCCTCTTTTTGAATTCTCTCATTAGTTGCCCATAACATACAAGTTTATGATGCATAAAAGTGTTAGCCTATGTGTTATATTCTTTCCTAACACTGTCCTAGTCTACTTACACTTACCTGACGTCACCTTTTATATGGTAATAATATAACAGTGTTTTCCTCTGATTTTCCATAGTTTTCAGTACCTCTTACAAAATCAGTTGGAAAGCCCCAATGCTATTCCCCACTATCCCAGGGCATGACATTCCAATCTGAAGTGATTTTGTAGTACTTTAATGTTATAGTAAATATAGTCCTCTGGTTTGGTTTTTTTGTTGGTTTTGTTTGGGTTTTTTAAAGATATAATACAATTCTTCTTCCAAAGTGATCTATGCTGTCATCTTTCATGCCTGGTGACTAGAATCTTATTGATTTTCCTCCACCAACCTCCTTGGATGTATCAATATTTGCATTTAGAAAAAGTACTTCCATTTGTCCACCTTGCTTTCTACACTTACCTCTAAAATACAAGAATATAAGAGTATATTTGGTCTTTTCTCATTATGTATTTTTTAGCCCTGTTTAGTAAGTTTTTTAGACCTCGAAGTATTTGGGTTATCATTTTAGAAAGACTGGGAAGAGTGGGTATGCATTACACAATTTATAACCAAATACAGAACAAAATAGTTAATTTTATACAAGTAGAAAGTGACTCCAAAAAAACTCAATACTTCTCTTAGAAGGCACTAATAGATGCTAACATCAGTCTTCAATTTCAATTACTCATTCTTTGTTGAATTTCTGTATCACTAGGGGAAACATACTGGAAACTTTCTCTACAGTGAACTCAGAATACATGGGAGCAAGTAGTCCAGAACAGACAGTACTTTAGCAAATGCCGAACGGTTCATTAGTTTCTATCCTTGTTTGTTTATGGTTTCAGACTGAAGTTTGCTTGTGCCTTGTCAGATTAGTCTATATCAGTGTTAGTTGCCTACGCCTTACCACACAGAAAGTATAAAAACTATGTTACTGAACTACCACTATAGGTTGTAAGTCTAAAAATATTCTCAAATAATGTTCATCTTCAGTGTGTTCTTAAAGGTCTGATTTTGTGTCTGCCTCATTTCTCAGTGCCTTCAGTACGGTTTAATTTTTATTAATGATTACTATCTATGCAGCTAGCTCATGTAGACATATCCTGTAGGATCTTTAAACTTAGCTTTTGTCAGCTACCGTGGCTATGGGAACTTGATTATATTCCTGCTCCCATAAGTGCTAATTGCAATGAAAAGAACATTTTTTGGTAGACGGGGGAAGTTGCATTTGTGAATGGTAAGGTAAGCCAAACTGCAAGTTGTTTAGGTCAATCAGAAAGGAGGTATTGTTCAGAACCAGAACATCAGACACCTGGTGACATTTGGCGGCAAAACTCAAACAATCGCACAGATAAGGAATTTCAGCTTTTGGATGGTAGCTCAAAGAATAAAAGTTTGGGAGTGGGGCATACATACGACAGACACCTATGTCCTTAGGAAATATTTGTACGTAAAAAGGTCAAACCACTGCCAGTCCATCCACCGGACAGGTAAGAACTCTCCAAACTACAGAATGTTGTAGGTCTTCCTTTCAACAAATAGATGTGATCTACATTGTAATTGCTGAAAGAGAGAAAAAAATGGTAATTACTCAGATTCTGTTCAGCTCTTTTGGCTAGTAATTCTCTACGAGGAAGGAATTTCTGCACCTCAGCACACCTGCATTTTTCTGTACAAGATTGTGCCTCCATATACTCAGTTACTCTTTTAGCATTCAGTTCATCACTGGATTAGTATTTTCCTGGGAGCTTCAAGTTCCCAGTTTACCATAAATCTCAATTTGATATCAACCAAGCTCCAGAGATAAAAACTGTAAAAGCTATGAGGGTATGGTCCACTATTGCTACAAAATCACTTCAGCTAAATATATTCATGTAGTAATCAATGCGATCCACATACCATAAGTGTCAATACACCTTAGCAAAAACTGCAGTAACAACAGTTAATGAAAATTCATTTCCAAATACCCTTCCTAGTTTTCTTTGTTTCTTAATACTGTGTTAAATTCTCAAAAAAGATTTGGTTTTACTCTTACTAAAGAGATTACCAAGTGTTTCCCAACTGAAATAGTTCATTAGCTTGCTTCAGAGCAATTTCTGTCTAGTGCCACTGTGCATAAGTACCAATACTGGCTACTAGTATTTAGTGTTAATTGACCTGATTTGGGGAATCTCAACAACATTCAGACTGATACTTTCTTGATAAAAGTTGGTGAAAAGATTAGAGATTATGACTGAGGATAAAGTATTTCTCCACTATAAGAAGACTGAGTTTGTTTTGTGACTCTTAGGGTTAAACAAGTAGGAAGAGGAAAAATAACTGCATGCCATCCTCTACAAGTTGAGGAGGCACTGTTCTTTGAGCCTACAGTATTAGTGGTCAAGAGAAATAGGGTTGCTTCCATTTGTGCTGAATCAAGTTTTGTGATATAACATCTGTCAATGAATCAAATCCAAAGAACACACTTAGAACAAAAGGACTATATAGGACTTGTCCTCAAAACATGAGGCCTGATATTTGGATTCAGTTGCCCATACATTCTTTGAACACAAATTGGAGCTTTCACTATACAAACAGGAAGAGTCAGTGGTGAAGGGTTGGGAAGGTAACACAATTATGTAAATTTAAGAGATTAAAGCTACTCCATTAGGACTGTAAAGAGACTGTCCTCCAAACACCTAATGTAGATAATTATGTGGCATAGCTACCCCACAATATAGAGAGCTAAACATACTGTAAGTCTATGATGCATACTTCTCTTTGGCTAGCAATTTATCTATTATTAGAAAATAATAACAAACAAGTTGCTACCCAGAAAACCCCAAAACCATAAAGGAAGTACACTATTAGTCAGTAATGTCCACAATGAAATAAGGTACCACTGAAACCGGTGGGTCAGGAATTGGTTAGAAGGTCGCATCCAGAGGGTAGTGGTCAGCAGCTCAATGTCCAGATGGAGATTGGTGACAAGTGGCATCCCGCAGGGGTCCGTATTGAGACCAGTACTGTTTAATATCTTCATCAATGACATTGACAGTGGGATCGAGTGCACCCTCAGCAAATATGCAGATGACACCACGCTGAGTGGTGCGGTCAACACACTGGAGGGAGGGGATGCCATCCAGAGGGACCTGGACAAGCTCGAGAAGTGGGCCTGTGTGAACCTCATGAGGTTTAACAAGGTCAAGTGCAAGGTCCTGCACCTGGGTCGGGGCAACCCCCAG